>NC_059356.1:36039413-36126913 GCF_019703515.2 Myxocyprinus asiaticus | reverse complement strand
AGTGTCCCAATAATTCAAATCATATACCAAACTATGTATTTTATTTTATTTTTTTTATGTAAAAATGCAGAAAGTTTTTTGTGAGGGTTAGGTTTAGGGGTAGGGTTAGGGTTAGGGGATAGAATCTATAGTTTGTACAGTATAATTATATTTTTAAAAATAATAAAATATATAATATAATTGTACAAAATCATTATATCTATGGAGAGTCCTCATAAGGATAGCTGCACCAACATGTGTGTGTGTGTGTGTGTGTGTGTGTGTGTGTGTGTGTGTGTGTGTGGTAGAAGCCAATAAATCTCTGAATCTCTCAGAAAGATTCTCTCATACCTGCTGACTGTATATGGATTATACAGAAAGACAAACACACACTTACTGCCACTTTTGGCCACATTTGGTAACTGCTACTATGAATTGAAGCTACATAGATTTTGGAAGTGACATTATGCAAAATGACCACTGATGCTAATCGGCCAGTCGGGCACGCTTTCTTAAAATAATCTCAAAATAGCCAAATAAATATTGACAGATTAATTAGACTGGACAATATGTTTGTCTATCACTATTTACATTTCTTCACAAATCAATGCATGCTGCTGGCATTGCCAAAACATTCTACAAAACATAAATCCATCCTCAACTACACTCCCAGAACACTATTGGGATTCTTGTTGTGTATTAGCATTATATAAGGCAGTGGTTCTCAATCTTTTTTTGATGAACGCCCCCCTACTTCCCTTTCCTTACCTCAGTCTATTTCTGCCTAAAGTACAGTTAGCGTTGCAATAGTAAATTCAAGGGTACGAGTTTAAAAGCTCAAACTTTAAGAGCTTTGCACTCGCGCTGCACTGTCCATTGAGCTGCATCCATCTACAGAGCCATGCAGGTGCATTAGCCGAGGTTGTGCCTCTGCCTGTGTATTTGATGCTGCTAAACCAGATACTTCAAATGGGTCTCTAGACTTCAAAATCAGATGAACTGTGGTACAAATGCGTACCAACCAGTATAATTGAGAACCAACTGATATACTAACCTAACTCCCCCCTCTCTGCTTATTTGCTCTCAGCACCCCCTGGCATCCTTTGAATGCCCCCTGGTACCACCCCCATTGAGAACCCCTGATATAATTTTATTTTTATTTTTTTTGATTTTCTCCCCAATTTGGCATGCTCAATTCCCAATGCACTCTAAGTCCTCATGGTGGCGTAGTGACTCGCCTCAATCTGGGTGGTGGAGGATGAATCTCAGATGAGGAGGCAGTCAATCTGCATGTGTGGCTTCTTGAGCTCGTTACCGCAGAGACCTAGTGCATGTGGAGGCTCATGCTATTCTCCACAGCATCCACGCACAACTCACCACATGCCCCACTGAGAGTGAGAACCACATTGTAGCGACCATGAGGAGGTTAACCCAACGTGACTCTACCCACACTAGCAACCGGGCCAATTGGTTGCTTAGGAAACCTGACTTGATTCACTCAGCATGCCCTGGATTTGAACTTGCGACTCCAGGTGTGGTAGTCAGTGTCTTTACTTGCTGAGCTACCCAGGCCCCCCTGATATAAGGGTTTAAACTGTTGTACTAATAAATGGGCTATAGTCAAAATGTTAATGGGTTTCCTATTAAGGTGTAAGTAGTTAATGTTGTAGACTAATTGTATAAATTTAGTTTGTGAATATAAATGGAGAGTGTGACAAACCATTTTCATAACCAAGTAAAGAGAGCCAGAAGAGTGTAGTGTGTTTTATTTCAACTGGGGACAGGAAGAAAATCAATGGAATAGAAAACAGAGGATTTTTTTCTGTTGCATATGATACAGTAAAAAACAGGTGATGATGAAATGCTTGTCCTTATCTGCAGAGATGCTCCTTATACATCTCTTGATTGCTTCAGTATGAAAGCTAGCCTCTTGAAGCTAGCCTCATTTGCCATAAATGAATGCTGGGATTAGCTGTCATGATCTGCACATGTATCTGTTGGTTTGGCATTGTTGTGTGTTAATGCTGAGAGAAAGTGATGGAAAGCTTAGTGCATACATTTCTGTGGTTTTGAGAAGATGACACAAGTAATTTTTCCAACAGTTGTTTACAGACAGATTGTTTCACTTTTAATTGACTATATCACAATTCCAGTGGGTCAGAAGTTTACATACACTAAGTTAACTGTGCCTTTAAGCAGCTTGGAAAATTCCAGAAAATGATGTCAAGCCTTTAGACAATTAGCCAGTTAGCTTCGGATAGGCTAATTAGCTAATTGGAGTCAATTGGAGGTGTACCTGTGGATGTATTTTAAGGCCTACCTTCAAACTCAGTGCCTCTTTGCTTGACAACATGGGAAAATCTAAAGAAATCAGCCAAGACCTCACAAAAAAAGTGGACCTCCACAAGTCTGGTTCATCCTTGGGAACAATTTCCAAACACCTGAAGGTACCACATTCATCTGTACAAACAATAGTACGCAAGTATAAACACCATGGGACCACACAGCCATCATACCGCTCAGGAAGGAGACGCATTGGCTATGTTTACATGCACTGCTTTTCATCAATCCGAATGAAATCTGATTGCAGATTCCAAATGTACTGTTTATATGTCCCCTAAACTTTGGAATCCGATATAAATTGTAATGAATGATAGAGAGACACACAGACCCAAGAGGAGAGGAACAGATCAAAGGATTTATTAACAGTAATAATGAGCAGTCACTGGGTTGAGGAATGTAGAAAATCCTGACACTGGCTGCAACAGCGGGAAGTGATCTCCAATGGCGTGTGCATCGTAGTCGTGCAAGGGGCAATCCGTGAAGAGTGTGTTCGTAGGATGAGTGTGTGCTTTGTGGAAGTCAGGAACAGATTCGTAGAATCCTCCATTGATGCTTAGTGAGATGCAGAACAGCGCCCAGCAGAGATGAGCAAACTTTACTCCCGACACGCGGGCAGAGACGAGATATCCTCTATGGAAGACCAGCTGACACGCAGCAATACTGGAGGGCAACCACACACCCGACACACGGGCAGCCAACAGATACATGAGACAGGACCAGTTAGGCAGAGAGAGTGAGGTTAGTACTCAACATCAAACAACAATCTAGTATAGATACTGAGAACACGACGGGCTTAAGAAGGGAGTGAATTAGAGGAGAACAGGTGTTGCTCGGCACGCTAATCAGTGGCATGATCAGTGTTCCCCCGGAAACAATCAATTTTCACATGGAAATGCTGATCATGCATGCCGGCCGCACCTGCGAATCATGAGGGAGAGAAAATGAAAAAATACACAAAACAAACCGACAAACTCACCGGAGCCGTGACAACAAATATTTGTTTACATGTGCATTACATGTATTCCGAACCAAACTTCTGCGCGTGCGAAGAGTGTCAGTTGTTGCGTTCTGAAGAAACAGAGAAAAGCGGAGAAAATGAGAATGGCACCAAAGTCCGTAAGTGGCATTTTTGCTTTGTTGAGATATCTAGAAAATATGCCAGAAAAGCTTTCTTCTTATGTTACTCACTCTACTCGGCAAACAAAGAATTAGAAGCAGTGTCTAATACCCTGTCTGACTTTACCATGTATTTGCCTCATACCCATTCCTCCTCCAATCTAACCGCAGGCATTTCTGGATGCAAAGTAAAGACAGGTGGGTGAGAATTGTCCTTAAAGGAGTTTACAGATGTGGAATGGAAACAAAATAATAGGGACTTTAAGTAACAGCTGCGGACGGGACGCTGCACAGAAATCACTAAGCAATAATGACGGTGGAACAGAGAATTTTATCATTCAAGAAAAAGAAAAGAAGGGATGCTTGCAGTGTTAAATAACTGTCAGAAGAAGAGTTTTACTCTTGTACAATATAAATAGCCTATGTCTAAAACCTAGATATTATTACTAATTATCTACCAATATTTTACAACGTCAGAAAGTGAGTGAAGTTACATACACACAATGGAACACAGAACGCCGTAACCACACCTGCTGCTTAAAGTCCCTATTAAGAACGACACATCGTTTTTTTTTTTGCTTTATGTGATGTCATGAAAGAACATATGTGCCCTGCAGAATATTCAGTGTGAGCCCGCATACCCTTAATAATGCGTTTTGCCATTACTTTGTATAAATTAGGTTCCCGCGAAGAACATCATGTATAAAACATACATACGCACCACATCTCTACACATGAGCGCAAGGTATTTTGAATATGATTGAGAAAGTAGTCAGATTCAAACGTTTACATGGCTAATATTTTGCTTTTAATCAGATTATTTTAGGTCTACACCACCCCTTCAGTAGGATGGAAATTTCATTTGGATTCAGCTCAATCTGATAATTTTTGTGTTTACATTAAGGCTTTTCAATCCGATTGAGCTATCAGTCGGATTCTAAACGTATTATTTGGTTGCATGTAAATGTGGCCATTCTGTCTCCTAGAGATGAACGTAGTTTGGTGCGAAAAGTGCAAATCAATCCCAGAACAACAGCAAAGGACCTTGTGAAGATGCTGGAGGAAACAAGTATTTATATCCACAGTAAAACAAGTCCTTTATCGAATTAACCTGAAAGGCTACTCAGCAAGGAAGAAGCCACTGCTCCAAAACCGCCATAAAAAAAGCCAGACTACAGTTTACAAATGCACATGGGGACAGAGATCTTACTTTTTGGAGAAATGTCCTCTGGTCCGATGAAACAAAAATTGAAGTGTTTGGCCATAATGACCATCGTTATGTTTGGAGGAAAAAGGGTGAGGCTTGCAAGCCGAAGAACACCATCCCAGCCGTGAAGCATGGGGGTGGCAGCATCATGTTGTGGGGGTGCTTTGCTGCAGGAGGGACTGGTGCACTTCACAAAATAGATGGCATCATGAGGAAGGAAAATTATGTAGAGATATTGAAGCAACATCTCAAGACATCAGCCAGGAAGTTAAAGCTCAGTTGCAAATGGGTCTTCCAAATGGACAATGACACTAAGTATACCTCCAAAGTTGTAGCAAAATGGCTTAAGGACAACAAAGTCAAGGTCTTGGAGTGGCCATCACAAAGCCCTGACCTCAATACGATACAAAATGTGTGTGCAGATCTGAAAAAGCATGTGCGAGCAAGGATGCCTAAAAACCTGACTCAGTTACACCAGTTCTGTCTGGAGGAATGGGCCAAAATTCCAGCAACTTATTGTGAGAAGATTATGGAAGGCTACCCAAAACATTTGACCCAAGTTAAACAATTTAAAGGTAATGCTACCAAATACTAACAAAGTGTATGTAAACTTCTGACCCACTGGGAATGTGATGAAAGAAATTAAAGCTGAAATAAATAATTCTCTCTACTATTATTCTCTCTACTATTATTCTATAATTCTTCGATTACATGTCAATAAATAAATTATAAAATGTATTTGGCTAAGGTGTATCTAAACTTCTGACTTCAACTGTGTGTATCTACGTATATATATATATATATATATATATATATATATATATATATATATATATATATATATATATATATATATATATATATTTATTAGTATGTGTTAGGGGAGTATCGATTCTCTTCGAGCCAGCAATCCGATGTTTATCAATACCTCAAAGTCTACCCCAATTCGATTTCGATTCGATTTAGGGGCCTGTGATTGATATGAAACAATATTATGTGCCTACTTTTATAATAATATAAATAATAAAGTTACACACATGTGATCATCAATGTTCATCAGTATTCAAACAAAATAACAGCCGGTTTCGATTGAAGAAGTTGCTTACTGCAGTCAAAATAATGCACAGATATAATTTTATAAGTATTACATTATTATTATTACATTATTTTTATTGATATATTCTTTCACAAACAGTAGCCTATGCACTGCGGTGGTAGAGGAATGGGTCATGTTCATTTAAGATCATGGTTGGATCATATTTGGCCTCATATCCGTCACAGCAGTTGCACTTTTGAAATTGAAAACTGCTGTTTGCGATCACAGTTTGTGCGATTCCTTTGTGAACAGTTCAAATCTACCAACAGCAGCTGCGGGATGAATGAATCTAAATAGAGCAGACGTGATAACAATGAAGGTGATCAATGAAATATCATGAATCATGTCAAACCTTGAGTTTATCCTGATCCACGGATCCTGATGGGAATTTAAAGAAGCCCAACCTACAATAATCTTTCGGAAACAGAATGTTTCTACCCCACAAACAACTTCAGCAAAGAGCCCATAGACAGCAGTCCTTTTCTGCACTTTCAAAAGAACCCAGGAGTGCTTCAGCAAGTGCGGCATGTGGCAGATGTGAGAGTGTCAAAATAATGGTGCATTTTAAAAAATACATGTTGATTTTTATGCATTGCATTGCATTGTAGGTTATTTGATCAATACTCAAAGGGACCCAGATCGATGGATTTTACACCCCTAATATACAGTATACTGTATATAATGGTATACAGTATATTAGGGGTGTAACAATCCATCGACCTGATCGATCAGTTTTTTATATATACTGTATATACAGTATTATAATTTACTCTGTTTTTCCAAATTTCTATTCTAAAGAAGTAACATTTATAAGTTGCAAGGAAGTAAAATGCAGGTAACTTTTTTGTTGTTGTTTTTTTCTCACATTTTGTTTATTCCTAGCTTAAAAGTGTTTTGACATGCTCTCAAAATGTTTATAAATCATCATAACAGAGGCTAATACTGTAAACAATGTACAGTACAGACTAAATCCTTTAACCTTTCGCACGTATGCACTGGTTTGTAATGAATAAGGGCTAATGAACTCTGAAGTCAGAGCAGCGATGCGATAAATGACATCATTATAAACCATTGTCCTTATGACATCTAAAGCCACGCCTGCAACTTTCTTCACGACCCAGCTGAGTAGTGTGCAGGAAGATGATCCCCCCCACCCCAAAAAAGCTAGGTAGCGTGCATGTGTGAGGAGTGTGTCGCTTGTGCACTACAGATGGCATGCAAGTCACAACATGCTTTAAGCATACCATGTATCCTGCACACTGCAGCAGCCAAACAGATTTACGGAAGCAAGCAACAAAAAATAAATAAAGAGTGACTAGACAATAGAGAAAGACAGTGAACACTCCAGCAATGTCTTGGAATGTTTCACTGGCAGTTAGACGAGTCAGCTGTGAACCGTCATGTAACTGCCTAGTGTCACTTGACAAGCTTGATGCGTCACACTGGTGTTTAAAATTTGATACATTGTATAATAACCGCTGAAAAAACCTCACACTGCAGGGATCAGTTAAATCATTTAGAAATTACATGTGAAAGGGTTAATGAAATTCATAACTCCAAGGGAAATAGAAGTGAAATTTGCATTTCTACAGGATTGTTTCTACTGTAGAAAGATGTTAGATTTGAGACATTTCAGCACAAAAATGTATTTGCTGAAGAGAGGTTTTCACAATGCAACATCATTCTAGCAATTTCAAGTTGAAGATGGGTCTGCATGTATTCTGAGGTTGTTTTGGGTACCAAGGACAAATGTGGGAGGAGGATGGGCAGTGAGGGTGATTGTGGATAATCAATTTTCTCATAGAAGGAGGCTGGCTGACGCTGTAACCCGATTCTCATATTATGAGACAGACAGAGAGCACAGAGTGAGGGAAAGAGACAGTAAGGGATGGAGAGAGTGATAGAGGGAGAGAGGGAGTAAACAGCGTTCTCCAATTTCATGTCCTGTGGGATTATGGCAGTAGACTATAATGGACACAGGGAGGACATCTAACCCCTCTGTTTCTCACTTGCTTCCTCTCATACAGACTGCACTATACTAACAGACATACTGTATATAAAACGACTTGATATAATACAGCATTAATCAATCCTCATGAGAGAAATCACAATGTCTGATGACTCTCAAAATTGAGCACCATTAAAATGGAACTTGAAGGACCTAAGTGCAAACAAAAGGAATTTTAGCTACAGTGCGCCTTTAGGGTGACTAAATCATCCATCCACAGTATAAAATAATAAATATAGATCTTTTATAACATAATGCATAAGATTTATTAACTTTTTCACTCCACATTCATGTCTTTTAAATGCATGGTGGCATGACAGGTGCACTTGGCTTTGGCCCAACTAGTCATATTATAACTGGCCTCAGCGTTTTGCCATGTTCCTAAAGACAGAGGTTACACGCGACATGTATTTAACAGTTCCTCAGCTGACAACCTTACATGAAATATTATTTCTAAGGGGTAATGACATGAGGAATTACATTTTAATTGATCTTTTCAAATGTAAGAGTTAATTGTATTAAAACATGGGTTTTCAAAGTCTTGGACAGTAAGCCACCCCTCTAAGAAAGTTTAAAAGGCCGTGCCCCCCTTGATCCCCCCCCCCCCTTTTTTCAGATTTACAGTTATACAATAATGAATAATTGTGTTATGATTCAATTATGAATGAATAAATAATAAATAAGATAGTCTATGCTAAATGTAAAAAATATCTAAATATAAGTCAGCAGGTACATTCTGTCCACTTATTTTATGTTTTATCAGGTATTTTCCTCTAGTGTAATATTATCAAAATGCATCATATTTCAGGTGTTGGAGCAATTCACCAATGATGATCAATAACATTTAATTCAGTCTGACAGACTCATTTAGCAATGTGTAAAACATTGATGCGTGATTAACAGCTATTTTCCACATACCCTGAAACTTAAAGGGATCTGTTACAGTGGTGCCGAAAAATAATTTCGTCATGGAGTCCTTGTCGCTGAGGCCCTCCTGGAGCTGCGGGCAGAACGAGAACAACGGTTCCAGGCCCTGATGCATGCCCAGGTGGAGGACCGCCTGGTGGTCCAGAGCTTACTGCCACAGGGGGGTACTCCAGCAGCAACCCGACCAAACCCACCATGCCCCAGATCACACTGGCAAAAATGGGGCCCCAGGACGACCCTGAGGCATTTATAGATTTGTTTGAGCGTGCCGCGGAGGGGTTGTCCTGGCCCCGCGTGCAGTGGGCAGTCCATCTGTTGCCACTGTTGTTGGGTGAGGCTCAGCTTGTGGGCCAACAGCTTCCGGTCGCAAGTTTGCTGGAGTACCCGGACCTAAAACGAGCCATCCTGCAATGGGTCAGCCATAACCCATAACAGCATCGCTGATGATCGGGGAGTTCTGCCACCCGCTCACCTTCGCGCAACAGCTCCATGACGCCTGTCGGAGGTGGGTGCTGGCCGAAGACCATGACGCTGATGGAGTGATCAACTTGGTGGTGCTGGAGTAGTTTGTCGACTGGCTGCCGAGTGGAATGGCGGAGTGGGACCAGTGCCACCGTCCGGCGTCACTGGAAAAGGTAGTCCAGCTGGCAGAAGACCATTTGGTGGTGTATCTGGGGGCCAGAGAACCCTCTTCTCTCTCTCTCTCTCTAGCCCTTCCCCCTCTCCATCCTCCCCTTTTCCTGTTTTTGCGCCCCGGAACTGGGGGTCCCTAACCGCAAAACTTGCTGCCCTGACCCGGGGCTTCCCCAACCCTCCTGTTTCCCCTGTGGCTGTCTCCTCTCCCTCACAAGTTGGTGACTCGGCGGCCACCGGTGCGGGCGTAAAACCTGGGCTGGTCTGCTGGCGCTGCGGGAATCCTGGGCATTTCCAGGACAGATGCCAGCTGATGGAGGTGGGGCATTGGTTCGGATTCCTGACGCACTACAGGCCGACCCCGATCGAGCTGGGACGTACCAGATACCGGTGAGTATTGAAGGAAGTACATACCAAGCCTTGGTGGATTCAGGCTGTAATCAAACCTCAATTCATCAATGCTTGGTTCAATGCGAGGCTTTGGATGAAGCATGCTGGGTGAAGGTGAGGTGTGTGCATGGGGATGTTCATTTATTCAATTCAAAGGGCAAAAGAAAATAGAGGTGGCGGTTAGTCCCTGCCTCACCCATCCACTAATTTTGGGTATGGATTGGCCAGCATTTACAACATTATCGAGGGGAATTTGTGTGGATGGTCCTGTAACAAAGTGTATCGATGTGTGGTGTACGAGTAGCTGGCTGGGGAGGCGGTACCAGGGCCGTCTACTCCATGTCAGGATGATGCAAGCTTCCCCCGCCTTTAGAGGATTCCCTGCAGAGGATTTCCCTCTGGAGACCCTTAGGCACGCCTTTGACCAAGTGAAAGTGATTGATGGTCAATGCCTCCAGCCAGACATTGCACTCTCATACACATATTTTTTGATTATTAAGGATCAGTTGTATCGAGTGATGCAGGACACTCAGACAAAGGAGGATACAACACAATTATTAGTACCAAAGTACTGTTGGGAAATGTTATTCCAGACGGCTCATTATAATCCAATGGCGGGTCACTTAGGGCAGGAAAAAACACTAAACCGTCTGATGGCCTGTTTCTATTGGCCGGGCATTTGCAGGGATGTTTGCAGGTGGTGTGCAGCATGCCATGAATGTCAGCTGGTGAATCCCGTGGCCACCCCAAAAGCGCCATTGCGCCCCCTTCCATTGGTCGAGGTCTCCTTAGAAAGAATTGCCATGGGCCTTGTTGGGCCATTAGAGTGGACGGCACGTGGGCATCGCTTTGTGTTGGTGCTGGTGGACTACGCAACACGATATCCGGTAGCAGTGCCTCTGTGCAACATCTCAGCATGAAGGGTTTGGGAGGCACTCTTCAGAATAATCTCCCGGGTGGGGATTCAAAAAGAAATCCTCACCGATCAGGGCACTATGTTTATGTCACATACACTACGTGAATTGTACAAATTATTGGGTATTAAATTGATTCGGACCAGCGTTTACCACCCCCAAACGGACGGCTTGATCAAACAATTTAATCAGACTCTAAAGAATAGGATTCGTAAGTTCGTGCACGAAGGCGCTCGAAATTGGGACAATTTGTATGGCCGTCATCCGCTCTGCGTGCTCGATGTCCTATGGGAAAATTGGGAGGAGGGACCTTAAAACAGCAAAAATGAAATTCTAAATGTTCTTGACATGAGAGCAAAACTCCACACACTGGGGCAATTAACACAGGAAAATTTGCTCCAGGCTCAAGAACAACAAAGCCATCTGTATAATAGGGGTACTCGGCTACGGGAATTTACACTGGGAGATAAAGTCCTTGTATTGCTCTCCACATCGAGCTCTAAATTACTCGCCAAGTGGCAAGGACCCTTTGAGATCACACGACGAGTTGGGGAAGTCGATTATCAGGTTAACGAATGGATAGAGGTGGAGCACGTCAGATTTACCACCTCAATCTCCTAAAACCGTGGAGGGAGGCAGTTCCTGTGACGTTGGAGATGGTGGTTCCGGAGAGGGAGGAGCTCAGACTGGAGGTGAACTTAAAAGCCACCGACTTGCGGAGACCACCTCTCACCGTCACAAATCACGGAGGTTGCAAGGAGAATTCTCCGACATGTTCTCGCATCTTCCTGGCTGTACGAATCTCATAGAGCACCATATCGAAAGGACCCCAGGGGTAGTGGTACGCAGTCATCCCTACTTATTACTCGAACACAAAAAAAGTGGTTCAGGAAGATTTAAAGGCCATGCTAGATATGGGGGTAATAGAAGAATTCCACAGTGACTGGGCCAGCAAGGTGGTGCTGGTTCCGAAGAGTGACAGCTTGGTCCGGTTCTGTGTGGATTATAGAAAAGTCAATTCGGTGTATAAATTTGATGCGTACTCAAAGACTCGCATTGACGAACTGCTCAGTCGGTTAGGCGTGGCTTTTATTCTACACTGGATTTGACAAAGGGATATTTCCTTAACTCCCATGTCCTAGGAAAAAAATGTATTTTCCACTCCGTTTATATTACACCAATTTGTCACCCTTCCTTTCGGTTTGTTTGGGGCCCCAGGCACATTTCAGATACTCATGGACAGAAATCTCCGCCCCACACTCTGCCTATGCTGCTGCTTATCTTGACGACATTATTATTTATAGTAATGTTTGGCAGCGGCACATTCAACATCAAAGAGATGTCTTGAGATCGCTGAGATGGGCGGGACTCACGGCAAACCCTAAGAAGTGTGCAATTAGACAGCTGGAAGTACGGTATCTGGGCTTCGACTTGATTCACAGGCAGGTGCGGCCCCAAATTTATAAAACTGCAGCGAATGCAGTCTGTCTGAGTCCTAAGACCAAAAAGGAGGTGAGACAGTTCCTGGGGCTGGCTGGCTATTATAGAAGGTTTATGCCTAATTATTCGGCCATCACCAGCCTGCTAACTGAGCTAACGGATGACTCCCCGGCCTGAGTCGGGCAGTGGGGGTAGGTGGAAGCGGGGCTGTGACCGAGCGCTGATTTGTGAATGGAGAGCAAGCCTAGGAGAAATTAATGGTAAGGACTCTCACCTGTGTATAATTTCCTTAACAGCTGTTCTGTGTTTCAGTGAGCAGTGTTGGGGAGATGGGAGATGAGAAGCCCGGAGGGGAGGGAGAAACGAGTTTGATCCTGTGTGTGTGTGTGTGTGTGTGATCTTTAGAAGCCACTGAAAAGTGAAGTCTTTGTTAATAAAATGTTTAGTACCTCCCTTCTGTATGCAGACTCATCGTCATCTCGGATGAGACCGATGACAGTGGTGTCGTCTGCAAACTTCAGGAGCTTGACCGAGGGGTCCTTGGCGATGCAGTCGTTGGTGTAGAGGGAGAATAGTAGTGGGGAGAGCACACATCCCTGGGGGGCACCAATGCTGATTGTACAGGTGCTGGAAGTGAATTTCCCCTGTCTCACAAGCTGCTGCCTATCTGTTAGAAAGCTGGTAATCCACTGACAGATAGACATGAGAACAGAGAGTTGGTGTAATTTAGTCTGGAGTATAGCTGGGATGATGGTGTTGAAAGCCGAACTGAAGCCCACAAAAAGGATCCTTGCATATGTCCCTGGTCTGTCCAGATGTTGCAGGATATGATGCAATCCCATGTTGACTGCATTGAAGGGGATCTAGAAAGGGTCCAGTGATGTCCTTCAGGTGGGCCAACACCAGTCTCTCAAATGACTTCATGACCACAGATATCAGGGCGACAGGTCTATAGTCATTAAGTCCTGTGAGTTTTGGTTTCTTTGGGATGGGGATGATAGTGGAACGTTTGAAGCAGCATGGGACTTCACACTGCTCCAGTGATCTATTGAAGATCTGTGTGAAGATGGGGGCCAGCTGGTTAGCACAGGATCTAAAACATGCAGGTGAAAAACCATCTGGGCCCTGTGCTTTCCTTATCCTTTGTTTTTGAAAGACGTGGCTCACATCATCTTCACAGATCTTAAGTGCAGGTTGAGTAGCAGGAGGGGGGAGGAGGGGGGTTGCAGGAGGTGTTGGTGTTTGTGTGAAGTAAAGGTCAGAGTGGGTGTGGGGTGTGAGATTGGGCCTTTCACATCTACAGTAGAACACATTCAGGTCATCAGCCAGTTGTTGGTCCACCACAGGGTTGGGGGTAGGAGTCCTGTAATTCGTAAGTTGTTTCATGCCACTCCACACTGATGCAGGTTCATTAGAGTATCTTCTTTTAGCCACTCTGATTCTCTGAAATAAGAAACTATATTTGCATTATTTTTTATAAAAAATACCAGTTTGTCCTCATGACAATGGGATTATACTTAGCCTAACTGTTTTTAGCCTATATCTGTGATAAACCCACAGCACATGAGCCAATCTCTGTCTCTATGTGAAACTGCAGATTGTCACAAACACATGAAGACATGTCGACCCTATATCATGTTGAACTCGTAATAATGGACACACGTGATTTTGTTCCACTTATTTTTTTCTGCACCCTAGATTTGTGCAGCTTTTTTTGTGAAGCGACAGATGTTTAGTTGACGGTTTTATTTGCTCACGTCATTTACATCTTCAGCGAGCATCATAATAGCCTATCATTCTTACAATATGAATTTGACCATGTATTATGCTGCATTTCATAAAAAAAAATAAATAAAAAAAAAGATGAGTTGATTAATCAAACTCCGGTATTGTTTTTCCCTTGATATAACATGTCTGCAGAAGCAGAATATGAATGAACAGAGGCAGAGCTGTGCGGCTTTATAATAGATTTGCGAATGTCATAGAGCGGCGTAGTTTATTTGAGAGCATGTGTCCAGTTTTGAGCTAGAGTTGTCCGCGTGCGAGCAGAGAGATTTGCGCTGGCGCAGCTGGTACATGGATGCGCTCTTGCATGATATGCATGTTGTGCTCTCCACATTAACAATATTATGATCTTAATATGATCTATTAAGCTGGATTATGGTCCATTATGCCAATAATTTTAATTTATATTCACAATACATTTTTATTGTATTTACTGTATGTATCTTTTGAATTTACTTGGTGAAATTATTATCAATCTCCACGCCTCCCCTCACATGCTCTGGCGTGCCTCCCAGTTTAAAAACCATGGTACTAAAAAAACAAACTGTAAGTTTCAGATCTCAAAGCTTCCTCCTTGCTGCAAAAAGAGCATTTGTTGAAATCAAGCTGTCAGTTAGAGAGCCAATCATAAAAGTGGGCGTTTACTGTCAAGTCTTAAAGGAAAAGTAGCAACAAAACCGAGCATCAGAATCAGGGTGGAAAATGATCAAGTTTTACACAACTGTTTTTGTGCAAAAAAATGTACTTGAAAGTGAACCTCAAGGAACATATTAAAATAAAGAGGATTCGGAGACTCGCGTGATGCCATGCGAGGGTTGGATGTGTAAAGGGCGAGCTCTGCGCACTTTGCTAGTTTTTAGTACTTTTTATGTCATAAACCGGTGAGATTCGATACACCCTGATTCTTAACTGTTTTATGAAGACAATATATCAAAGAATTTAAAATCCTTGGGCTCTGTAGACATTAAAAGACACTTACGTGTTCAAGCTGATACCCCAGACAGGGCTGCAGACCAGGGACTCAGTTTGGACGGTGCAGCGGTAGAAATCCAGCGGCAGCTGGCGAGCATGTCTGCAATGCTGGCGAAGGTCGTCGCAGACTTGGAGGATCTGGCTGTAATACGTTGATCGATCACTTCCATGGAGATGAAATTCTCTGAGTTGGTTACAAGATTGTCGGACGTCGAGAAACGGATCGATTATCTGGAGTCATCGGAGAGGAGTAAAGGAAATCTTTCTGGAAATAACCACAGCATTTTCTTGTTCCCAGATTTTGCGAATTCGACAAGAGAGAAACGTGATCGATTCAAGGAATGCAAGAATCTCTTACATTAATGGAAGATCATGTTTGCTCTGATGTTTCCGGCCAAACTGAGATTAGATGCTAAGGATTACATGCCCACAGCAAGCACTGTCCTTCATAAATCATTGGAGTGAGTAAGCCATTTGGTGTTTTTCATGTTGCTGTTTAGTGGGCCTGTCTCACTGAACATACACTCGATTGCCCGAGGAAGCTGGGCGCCTTCTTTGTTTCTTTTTGTGCTGGTTCCGCTTAGTGGCTAGAGTTTGTTTTGTGTAATGTAATTTTTTCGGGACTGCTTGTGGTTAAATCTGCACATTTTTGGTGCTTATGCCTCCTGTGGCATGGTGTTTGTTTTGTGGAACATCTCTTGCAGGACATTGGAGTGATTGGGTCTTTTGTTGCACTCATTTATTGGCCGAATGGGCCGGCTTACTGAACATTCGTTTGACTGTCCGAAGAACTGTGCTGGTTCCGCTAGCGGCTGGAGCTTGTTCTGTGGAGGAACACACCTTCGGGACAGTTATGTGGATGAATCTACACGATTTTTGTGTTTATGCTGGTGTTTGTTTTATAGACAATATTTTGCTGTGTAATTCTGTCTTACAAAATCTGTATAGAAACACCAGATTTGAGCAATCAGACGGCAAAGTTGTCGTGGGGAATCTCGTAGGCGTACATGGACTGTTTGAGTTTAGAAGGATGGACGCCGTTTGGCGCTGTCATGCGTGGGGTTAATGCACACGTTTTTCTTTTTTCTGTTTGTTTGGTTCGGGGGAAGTTTGGGGTTTGATTGTTACACTAATGTTGGAATGTGGTCTTTATAATATTGATTTTGACACACAATCTATTTTTTCTAATGTGTCAAATGTCAAATGTTAATGTGAGTGGATTATCTCTCTCCACGTGGAATGTGAATGGGTTGGGGCACCCCGTAAAAAGAAGGAAGGTTATTTATTTTCTTAAACGTAAGAAGTATGATATAGTGTTTCTTCAAGAAACGCATCTCTCCCAGCAGGAAGCTGGAAAATTTGGGAAGATATGGGATGGACATGTTTTCTTTAGTGCTGGCTCAAGTAAGTCATTACATTGACAAGTAAACATCTACAATTCAAATGTCTCAAACAGATTAAAGATAAATTAGGAAGAGTCATTGTTGTTTTAGCAGAAACTCAGGGGAAAAAGGTGTATTTGGACTAATATCTTTGCACCTAAATGCTGATGATCAGGGCTTTTTTATAGATTTTGAAGGGACGCTGGCACCCCTCATGATATAATATTGGGAGGAGACTTTAACCTTTTGATGGACTCAGTCCTTGATCATAGTGATGCAAAAGTGTGTAAGCCCCCTAGAGCAACATTGATGCTTCTAAAGATGTGTAAAAATCTTGGCCTTACAGGTATTTGGAGACTTTTGAACCCATCTGGTAGAGACTATACATTTTTTTCATCAGTCCATAAGATTTATTCTAGAATAGATTTATATATATATATATATATATATATATATATATATATATATATATATCTAAGTCCCTCATTTCATCTGTTGTTGATTGCTCAATTGGAAACATCTTAGTCTCAGATCACGCCCTGGTGAGTTTAGAGGAGTTGCCACATACAGAGAAAAATAAATCATATAGTTGCCGCTTTAATGTATCCCTTTTGCAAAATCCTGAATTTCAACAAATGTTAAAGGCTGAAATTAATGCTTATATGGAGACCAACTGGTCCTCAGTATCCTCTGTGGGTGTGGCTTGGGAGGCACTTAAGGCAGTTCTTAGGGGCCGGATCATACACCAAAAAATCCAAAGCACAAGAACTTGTGCAGTTGGAAGGGAATATTAAAAGTGCCGAGGCATGATGGCCTCAGAGAATTGACCCGATTGAAATACAGATATAATGCTATTTTGTCACGGAAGGTGGAGTTTTGGCTATTCAGTATTCATACTTTGAGTCAGGAGACAAAGCAGGGAAGCTTTTGGCTTGATAAAGCAGAGAGAGTCTTTTTCTACCATTCCCTTAGTGAAATCTGCTGGTGGGGAAATATTTACCTCGGCCATTGACATTAATAATGCTTTTAAAGAATTTGATCTTGATCTTTATAGTTCCACGTCTTCGCCTACTGATGAAGATATTAGGAACTTCGTGGAACCATTAGAACTCCCTAAACTGATGACTGAGCAAAAAAAATTATCTTGATTCTGAGATAACCTTGGAAGAGTTTGACAAGGTAATTAAGGCCTTGCCTATAGGTAAGGCTCTGGGGCCAGATGGTTTTGCCACTGAATTATTTTTAGATCTTATGCTACAGAATTGGCACCACTTTTGTTAGAAGTTTATACAGAATCATTATAGAATGGAAAGCATCTGCCAACCATGACACAAGCCCGGATCAGTCTGATCCTTAAAAAGGACAAAGATCCAAGCAAGTGTAAGAGTTACAGTCCAATTTCCCTGATCCTGCTAGACGTAAAAATATTGTCAAAAATTTGGGCTAACCGATTAAGTAAAATTATGACATCCCTTATACATATAGATCAGGAAGGGTTTTTTGGGACTGCAGCTCTTCTGATAACATTAGTCATTTCATCAATATTATGTGGTCAGTGGCGAATGATCAGACTCCAGTCACGGCCATCTTGCTTGATGCCGAAAAGGCGTTTGATATGGTAGAATGGGATTATGTTTTTAAGATTTTGGAAATATATTGATTCAGGAATACTTTTATTGAATGGATTAAGTTACTTTGTAGACACCCGGTAGCAGCGGTACAAACAAATGGATTAATTTCAGATGATTTTACTCTGGATAGTGGCACCCGGCAGGGTTGCCCTCTTTCCCCATTATTTTTCTGTCTTGCCCTGGAACCATTAGCAGCTGCGATAAGAAAGGAGGATGATTTTCCAGGGGTGGTGGCGGGAGGTATGGCGCATAAGCTTTTGCTTTACGCAGATTATATTTTATTATTCGTCTCCGACCCCATTAGATCCATGCCTTGCCTCCATAGAATTATTAATTCCTTTTCTAAGTTCTCGGGATACAGAGTCAATTGGTCTAAATCCAAAGCTTTGGCTCTGACAGCGTACTGGCCAGTAACAGCTTTTCAGCCGGGTGCCTTCCAGTGGCCTAAACAGGACATTAAGTATTTGGGCATTTTATTCCCAGCAAATTCGTCTGATTTAGTTAGAGTTAATTTTGACCCCTTAATAAAAAGGTTTTCGAGCGATGTGGGCAGGTGGGCATTACATTTATCTATGATTGGGAAGTTTAATGTTATAAAAATGAATTGTATTCCAAAATTTAACTATCTGCTACAGCCTCTCCCTGTAGATGTCCCCCTCTCTTATTTCAAGCAATTTGATAGCATAGCAAAGTCCTTGATTTGGAATGGGAAGCGTCCCATATTACATTTCAATAAGTTACACAGGCCGATTGACAAAGGTGGGCTAGGCCTACCCAAGATTTTGTTTTATTATTATGCATTCGGTCTCAGACATTTGGCCCATTGGTCGCTTCCACCTGAAAGAGCCCCTCCCTGGTTTTATATTGAACAGGAAGTTCTTGCCCCTATTTCGCCATTGCAAAGCCTTTCTATCAAACTAATCGGAGAAGTTAAGTTACACCCCGTTATCTCGCATTTGCACTTGGTATGGTCAAAAGTGTCCATTGTGTTTAATTCAGACATTTATTTAAATGTTGCCTCAAGCATATGGCTGAACCCTAAATTATGTATTAACAAGTCCCCTTTCTGCTGGTCAGAGTGGATTGTGAGGGGGGTTACTACACTTGGTGACCTGTATGAGAGTGGAGTGTTGAAATCTTTTGAGAATTTGGTTCAACATTTTGGGATTCCAGATCTCAGTTTTATAGGTATTTACAGCTGCGCCACCTGCTTTGTATTGTTTTTGGTGTGTATGTTATGTTTTTCTCTGTTGTGTGTGTTTTTTTTTTTTTTTATCAATAAAAAATTTTAATTACAAAAAAATAGAGGATTCAGGATACCTGTTTGGAAACAATCATTATTTTTGTAATTTCAAAAGTGGAAAGTGTGATACAGAAATTACACTTAATTTACAGCTTTAATGACTGTTGATTAAATATTTTAACCACAATATTACTATTAAATCAGGGATTCTGGTGGTTGGAATAGAGCAATTGTCTAGACCGGCTCTTCTCACTTATTAGATAGCCCCTGTTATGGTGCGGTATAGTAAGAATTTCTGTCATAATTACATTATGAAAAACATTTCATAATGTCTTAATTATAAATTTAGATATGCTGCTGCTCTAGGGTATGCAGAGTTCTCTGTAAATGACTATATACACTGGCAGCCAAAAGTTTGGAATAATGTACAGAGTTTGCTGTTTCGGAAAGAAAATTGGTATTGGCATTCAACTGATCACAAAGTATAGTCAGGACATTACTGATGTTAAAAACAGCACCATCACTATTTGAAAAAATTAATTTTTTATAAAATCTAGACAGACCCCATTTCCAGCAGCCATCACTCCAACACCTTATCCTTGAGTAATCATGCTAAATTGCTCATTTGGTACTAGAAAATCACTTGCCATTATATCAAACACAGTTGAAAGCTATTTGGTTTGTTAAATGAAGCTTAAACTTGTCTTTGTGTTTGTTTTTGAGTTGCCACAGTATGCAATAGACTGGCATGTCTTAAGGTCAATATTAGGTCAAAAATGGCAAAAAAGAAACAGCTTTCTCTAGAAACTCAATAATTGTTAAGCTATACAATGCTTGAAATTGCCAAAAAACTGAAGATTTCATACAAAGGTGTACACTACAGTCTTCAAAGACAAAGGACAACTGACTCTAACAAGGGCAGAAAGAGATGTGGAAGGCCAGATGTACAACTAAACAAGAGGATAAGTACATCATAGTCTCTAGTTCTCAGTTGACAGCTTCATTGCATTCTACCCACTCAACACCAGTTTCTTGTACAACAGTAAAGAGAAGACTCAGGGGTGCAGGCCTTATGGGAAGAATTTCAAAGAAAAAGCCACTTTTGAAACAGAAAAACAAAAAGAAAAGGTTAGAGTGGGCAAAGAAATACAGACAATGGACAACAGATAATTGGAAAAGAGTGTTATGGATCTTAACCCCACTGAGTTTTGTGGGATCAGCTAGACTATAAGGTGCATGAGAAGTGCCCGACAAGACAGCCACATCTATGGCAAGTGCTACAGGAAGCATGGGGTGAAATGTCACCTGAGTATCTGGACAAACTGACAGCTAGAATGCCAAGGATCTGCAAAGCTGTCATTGCTGCATATGGAGGATTTTTTGATGAGAACTCTTTGAAGTAGTTTAAGAAGTTCTGAACATTTTTTTCAACTTGTAATAGTAATTTTTCACGTTATTAATATCCAGACTATACATTATGCTCAGCTGAATGCCACTTTGGTGAATAAAAGTACCAATTTCTTTCCATAAGAGCAAAATCTGTACATTATTCCAAACTTTTGGCCACCAGTGTAAATAAAAAAACACTCATTGGAATGACATAATCAATCCATTGCCATGTTTAAAATGAAGAAGGATTTAAAGTTTACATGTGTAAGAAAGTGTGTGTTTGGCTGCTGGGTTTGCAGTGTTGGGATTACTGAATTCCAGGAGACTGTCTGTGGCTGGGCCACTCTGCAGAAAGAGCCTATTGTGTTCCGCTTAAATCCTTGCAGCTCAAAGTCACCACACACGCCATTTGGAGTGTGTGTGTGATGTATCCGTGTATTTATTTGTGCGTCTAAACATGAAGGTATTGTATTAAAAAACAATCCCTTCTCCAAACATCTCTTCTCGTCTTTCACCTTGTACTCTTTTACTTAATAATGTGTTAATACCAATACTTAATACATTGGTAATCATACACTGAGAGTCAGCACAGTTATAAATACACACTCACACTGCAGTGTTATACATCTGAAAGTACACACACATTACACAGATCCATCCATCCACCTGTCTATGTATTAATAATATAATATAATTATTGATTCAAAATGTCTACTGATTGACATTTTTTAATATCAGTGATCCATTTGTGAAACAGCCTGTACATGGAGTAACAGAAGAGGAGTACACATTCCCAGTTCTTTCATTCCTGCTGTCACCTCATTCTGGCTGTAAGATAAAAGATCTGACATTGTGTGAATGTGTGTGTGTGTTTGTTTTAACAGAAGTTCATTGAATTTGAAGATGCTTTGGAGGCAGAGAAGAAGGAGCTGCAGTCCACGGTTGAGACTTTAGAGTTACAATCAAAACAGCTGGAGCTGAAGACCAAGAACTATGCTGACCAGAGTGAGTCCAGGCACTTATACACATACATGTGTACTGATATTTTTGCATACACTCAGACAAGCATTTACACAAAGAGAGTTTTTAGTGCCTTGCTCTATGAATACATACAGTGTATAAATACACATAGAGTGTGTATTATCTCTGTTATAGTTTCTCGTCTGGAAGAGCGAGAATCAGACATGAAGAAAGAGTATAATGCCCTTCACCAGCGCCATACAGAGGTTAGTGAAACCCCCACATTTAAAATGCCAATAAACAGAGTCTTAGACATATCAACAACATGTATGGGTATTTCTTCAATTTCGGGCACTTTAATGTCCCAGGGTTTGGTTTTTATTAAAAATAACAGATTTCAACTTTTTCTTTTTGTTATATTAAGATCACAACTGTCTTGGAAATCTTTTCCATGCCTTTATCATTTATTTCTGATGATTTTCAAATGCCTTTAAATGCCCTTAGGTTTTATATTTTACCCTTGTCCCAGTTTGCACAATTTCTTTACACAAGACTATCCACAGCTCTGGTGTCATTTCCATCCTGACCAACAGTTTTGTCCCTAATCATGTGTTTTCAAAAGTTAGTGTACTTGTTTACCAAAGAGTAAAAGGAACAAAAAATTATATATATATTTATATATACTGTATATTCATAGATTTTCATTTACTATAGATGATACAGACATATGTGGAACACATTGAACGCTCCAAGATGCAACAGGCGGGCAGCAACCAGTCCGAATCCACAGGCTGCGGACGAACGTGAGTAACTTGTCAGATGTGTGTCTGTGTAATAGGGCTGCACGATTATAGCAAAATTCATAATTGTCGATTATTGCCCTTGATATTGTAATTGCGATTATTAATGTCGATTAAAATAGTAAATTGCCGTGACGTCACAAAGCAAGCAACCCTGTGGTTCTTCAGAGTAGCAGATTTCAATGGTGGATATGAGCTGCGCACCAGTTTCTTTTAAGCATCTTTTAAGCATTATATTGTATTGTATTTTATATTGTAATAATGTTTGTTAAGGTAAGGCAAATAAAAATTATTTTAAATTGATATCTATGGTATAGAATAAATTTAATTATTGCTAAATTACTGCTTAAATTATTAGTCCACGTACAGTAAATAATATGACATATTCAATTTTCAAACTTATTAACAGCCGATTTAAATTGACCAAGTTAGTTACTGCATTCAGTAAGCCCTTTTGTGGCGAGACAGGGGAGCATTCATCCCGTCAGATCTTCAATGGTGATCTTGCTTATGTACGATCATCGTTAGATCATTTTTGGCCTCAGTGGTTGTTTGTGCGATTCGTGAAAATGTTAAATCTACCAATACCAGCTGCGTGGCAAATGGGTCTTATTAGAGCAGACGTGATAACAATGACGGTGATTCCTGAAATATGCTATTCATGCCATATTCTTTATGTTGGCTACACCTCCAAAACACACTTAGAACAGTTAAGCTGAATTACTTTATTGCTATTTTGTACAAATCAAATTCACATTGGCCTACTTATTAACATGACAAAACAAAACTGTTATTACACTTTTAATAAATTGTACACAGAAATCGAGCAACGCGACAAACTCTCCCATTACAATGATTGCTGTCACTCACTGCAAGTTTACACTGTTTGAGACCTGCATTTCAACACAAGCTCAATGACGCTCTGCACAAAGTTCTGCACTCTTGCGAATGCTCTCATTAAAAACAAAGCTGTCTAATCAGCATAATAAATCAATTATTTACACCGCGTCTGTGCCTTGATTAGAACGGGATCATTTTAGTTTTGTCGTGTTGCTCATTTGCAGTGTATTTAACATCTACGTTCAAAGTGAGCTGTGCAATACGCAATGAATCCAAAATAATTCCAAAGTGATTTTTGCTCTTGTTCTACAGCTTCTTTTCGAGTGTCAGGTGATGTTTCTTCAATATTAATTTTCGTGTGCCTCGCGAACAGAGCTAGAACATAAAGTAATCATCTGGGCATTCAGACGGTTTAAAACTTGTGCATTAGGATCAGTTGTCATAGGACGGAGGACTAATCTAAGCGGCTCTGATTGGCCATTGCCATTTCATTGCTCAACGGAGATGTTAGTTATTGGTTAGAATACTCAACTGCTGCAAAACACGCTGTAAATAGAAACCACTGATGCAGGAGCAGACTTAAGTTTAACGCTGTAATCATCAGTTTTCATGATTACATAATCATGGCATCCGTAATCGTAATCGCGATTAGTTTTTCGATTAATTGTGCAGCCCTACTGTGTAATTACCACAATATGGCCATTCCAAGCCTTTGTGTACATATGAATTATAGAATATGGGTGTGGGATTTACTGTATGTTTTCAAAAATTTTGCATGTTACTTTCATGCTGTGAAATATTGTGTTTTATGGGAAACAAATTCCTCTAAAATTAATTGAATTCTAACAAATTTAAGTTGTGAATTAAATAACCCAGATTCACTGAAACATTATCTTTCAGAAGTGCTAATATTAACTAATAAAAGAAGTAGTATTCACTTATTCACTGTTCTGATACTTGTATAAAGCTTTAGATTATACAAAATGGCCCATTATGGGAACAGCTGTCTTGGAGACGCCATTGCTAGGCACTGGGTGATGATGATGCTCAGTGACAGTTTGTCTTGCTTAGTCAGCTTGCGTTTTGTCTGACTCACACTCACACTCATTTTTACACATATCTGCACAGATTCCATTTAATTTAAAATGAAAGTCAATCAATTTGAATGTGTATACACATTTTATAGATACTGTATACTTAAATGAATATTCCAGGCTCAATGCTAGTTAAACTTGCTATGGTGGCTCAGTGGTTACCACTACAGCAAGAAGGTCCTGGGTTCAATTCCTGGCTCAACTGGGCCTTTCTGTGTGGAGTTTGCATGTTCTTCACTTGTTCGTGTGGGTTTCCTCTGGGTGCACCGGTTTCCCCCACAAGTCCAAAAACATGCAGCTTAAGTGAATTGGAGACTCTAAATTGCTCTGTAGGTGTGAGTGAGAATCCCCCAGCCACTGGGGGTTGTGTCAGGAAGGGCATCTGGCTTAAAACCTGTGTCAAGTCAAATATGCGGATCATGGATGGTCCGCTGTGGCAACCCCTTACGGGAGCAGCCAAAAGAAGAAGTGCTAGTTAAACTTGTTAAGTATGCTGTCAATGACCATACAACATTTTTAATGAACTCTCATATTGTAAAAACAAACAACAATAAGCCTTCTGTAAAAAATGTTTTATTAATTTGTCAAATTAAGATTGGCAGTGCAATTGAAATAGCTATTGAATAGCTCTTGGAGTCAGAGCTAATAGGAATTTAACCTTGATATTCAGTATCTGAGCTGAGTGAGATGGCAGTATGTCTGAGTACTTCTTTACCAACAGAATGTAAGCAGTTGGTTTGTGAAATAATATTTCACTGTTAAACGTGATGGTGACACTTATCACTGAGGTTATATCTGTTAACTTTAACTTTTTTATCTTAATGTTAATTTATGAAAATACAATTGCTCATTGTTAGTATGTTAGTTAATAATGCATTATGCTAATGTTAACAACTTTTGATTTAAAAAAAAGTAAAATTCACATTAACCAAGATTAATAAATGCTGTAAAAGTATTATGCATTGTTAGTTTATGTTAAAGGGGTCATGATTTTATTATCTTCCCTGAAGTCCACTTATAATGTTAGTAAATTTTTTTTTTTGGTGCGAGCACTCGGGCAGGCGATGTCCACCTTGGTGGTCCAGAAGCTCCACCTGTGGCTGAATCTGGTCGAGATGAGGGACGTCGACAAGGCTCGCTTTCTCAACGCTCCCATCTCCCAGATCGGCCTATTCGGCGACACCGTCGAGGACTTTGCCCAGCAGTTCTCGGCGGTGAATAAGCAGACTGAGGCAATACAGTACATCTTGCCCCGGCACGGCTCAAGATCCCATACCCCGTTTGCTCGCCGAGGGCATCCCCCTGCGGCGGTGAAAGCCCATGCGGCTCCGCCACAGCCCGAGCCCAGTTCTCGGCCCCAGCGTAGAGCCCCCCACAGGAAGCTGACGCCCCCGCCTCACGACCGGGCGCAAGGACCCGGAAGGCTCCTAAGCGCCCCTGAGACGGACGACCCAGGGAGGGAGATGTCCGCTGCTACCATGGAACTGGTTTCCAGACCACTTTGTCCCCCGGTGGAGGGCCGGGAGGTAAATCTTGTGTTCCCTTTTGTTTTGTGTTCGCCGCACCCCAAACAGGCTGTGGTACCCACATTTTCAAAAAAGAGCGGTTTCCTCACTCCTTGGGTCACACGGTCGGTGTTTACGACTGCCGTTATCACGGCGACCGGACACTGAGCACCTGCGACTTGGACGTCGCGAACGCGGGCCCCCTGCCTTCGCACGCCCGACTGCACCACACTCACACCCACGGCCATGCGGTTGTGACAAGCTACAAGGACGGTTAAAAAGTCCCTCCTCCCCCATTGCCAACCCCCCCGACGCCGGGTACATGGAGCAAGGTAAGTGCTTCGAGGGCCCCCTCAGCGCAGCCACGAGTTCGAGGTGAAGCAAGGCTCCTCGACGTGGCGTCCCCTGCTCCCCCCGCCGCGAGGCCCCACCCACAGGTACATTAGACGCGATTGTCCCCTTAGTGCTCCTCGCCCGGAGCTTGGACATGTGGTTAGCGCTTTCCAACCTGTCATGATGGCTGGCCAGGACCATCTGACTCGGCTACATAATTCAGTTCGCCAGGCGCCCGCCCCGGTTCAGCGGCGTCCGCTTCACCTCGGTGCAGGGCGAGAACAACGCCACCCTGCATGCGGAGATCGTGTCTCTTCTGCGCAAGGGCACGATAGAGCCTGTCCCTCTAGCCGAGATGAGGAAAGGGTGTACAGCCCTCACTTCATCGTGCCAAAGAAAGGCTGTGGGTTTTGGCCAATCTTGGACCTGTGAGTTTTGAACCGGGCCTTACACAGATTCCCGCTCAAGATGCTGACGCAGAAGCACATTTTGGCGTGCGTCCGGCATCAAGATTGGTTCGCGGCGGTAGACCTGAATGATGCGTACTATCACGTCTCGGTTTTACCCCATCACAGGACCTTCCTATGGTTTGCTTTTGACGGCCGCGCGTATCAGTTCAAGGTCCTCCCCTTCGGCCTGTCCCTGTCCCCTCGCATATTCACGAAGGTCGCAGAGGCAGCTCTTGCCCCATTAAGGGAAGTGGGCATCCGCATACTCAACTACCTCGACGACTGGCTGATTCTAGCACACAGGGACCCGGTGCTCAGGCACCTCAGCCGTCTAGGGCTTCGGGTCAACTGGGAAAAGAGCAAGCTCTCCCCTTTTCAGAGCATCTCTTTTCTCGGCATGGAGTTAGACTCTGTCTCGATGATAGCGCGCCTCACAAGCGAGCGCATGCAGTTGGTGCTGAACTGCCTGAAGTCATTCAGGCGGAGGACAGCGGTTCCACTGAAACACTTTCAGAGGCTCCTGGGGCATATGGCATCCTCGGCGGCGGTCATGCCGCTCGGGTTGATGCATATGAGACCGCTTCAGCACTGGCTTCAGACTCGAGTTCCGAGATGGGCATGGTTCCGCGGCACACATTGCGTGGCTGTCACGCCACTCTGCTGCCACTTATTCAGCCCTTGGACAGACCTTGCATTTCTGCTGGCAGGAGTCCCCCTACAGCAAGTGTCCAGACGCGTCGTGGTCAACACAGATGCCTCCAAGTTGGGCTGGGGCACCGTGTGACTCCTGGACAGGACCACGTATGTGTTGGCACATCAACTGCCTCGAGTTGCTGGCTGTACTGCTCGCCCTGCGGAGGCTATTGCCATTGATCCGGGGCAAGCAAGTGTTGGTCCGGTTGGACAACACAGCAACAGTAGCATATATAAATCGCCAAGGTAGCCTACGCTCTCGTCGCATGTCGCAACTCGCCCGCCATCTCCTTCTCTGGAGTCAGCAGCGGCTGAGGTCGCTGCGGGCCACTCATATCCCGGGCAGCCTCAACGCCACAGTGGACATGCTATCGCGGCAGGCGACGCTCAGCAGAGAGTGAAGACTCCACCCCCAGGTGGTCCAGCTGATTTGGAGTCGATTCGGCAAAGCACAGGTTGACCTGTTCACTTCCCAGGAATCATCCCACTGCCCGCTCTGGTATTCCCTGACGGGAGCCCCCCTCGGGACACACACGCTGGCAAATAGTTGGCCCCGGGGGCTGCGCAAATACGTGTTCCCCCTGTGAGCCTACTTGCACACATCCTGTGCAAGGTCAGGGAGGACGAGGAACAGGTCACCCTCGTGGTGCCGTACTGGCCCACTCAGACTTGGTTCTCGGATCTCACTTTCCTCTTGACAGCCCCTCCCTGGCAGATTCCCCTGAGGAAGGACCTCCTCTCTCAGGGACGGGGCACCATCTGGCACCCGCGCCCAGACCTCTGGAACCTCCATGTCTGGCCCTTGGACGGGACACGGAAGACCTAAGTGGCCTGCACGTGGTAGACACGATCACTCAGGCCAGGGCTCCCTCTACAAGGCAGCTTCATGCCCTGAAGTGGCATTTGTTCGCGAGTTGGTGTTCTTCCCGAGGTGAAGACCCCCAGAGATGCGCAGTCGATGCGCAGTCTTCCTGCAGGAGAGGCTGGAGGGGCGGCTGTCCCCCTCCACCCTGAAAGTGTATGTGACCGCCATAGTGACACACCATGACACAGTGGATGGTAAGTCCTTAGGGAAGCATGACCTGATCATCAGGTTCCTGAGTGGCGCCCGGAGGCTGAATCCTCCTAGGCCATGCCTCTTTCCCTCATGGGATCTCTCTGTGGTCCTCCTGGGCCTTCAGAGAGCCCTGTCTGATCCGCTAGAGTCAGTCGAGCTGAAAGCCCTCTCTTTGAAGACGGCCCTCTTGATTGCGCTCACCTCCATCAAGAGAGTTAGGGACCTGCAGGAGTTCTCTGTCAGCGATACCTGCCAGGAATTCGATACGGTAGACTCTCACATGGTCCTGAGACCCTGGCCGGGCTATGTGCCCAAGGTTCCCACGACCCCCTTCAGGGATCAGGTGGTGAGCCTGCAAGCGCTACCCCGGGAGGAGGCAGACCCAGCCCTGTTGTTGCTGTGTCTGGTGCATGCTCTGTGCATCTACTTGGATTGCACGCAGAGCTTTAGATGCTCTGAGCAGCTCTTTGTCTGCTTCGGTGGACAGCGGAAAGGGAACGCTGTCTCCAAACGGAGACTTGCCCACTGGATCGTGGATGCCATTGCTCTGGCATACCAGGCCCAGGCCATGCCCGCCCCTTTGGGAATACGAGCACATTCTACAAGGAGTCTGGCATCCTCGTGGGCACTGCCAATGGCACCTCTCTAGCAGACGTCTGCAGAGCAGCGGGCGGGGCAACACCCAATACCTTTGCAAAATATTACAATTTCCAGGTTGAGCCGGTCTCATCCCATGTTTTGTCAGGTACGAACAGGTAAGTTTGGTAATACGGAACAGCTGGTGGGGTGTATCGCTTGCATATAGTGCCTTTCCCCTCCATAAGGTGAAGACGTGCACTTCTTCTCCCATGCGAGTTCACGAACCGTGAACCCTGGATGTTCTTCCTCCCTAGCCCTGTGGCTCGCGAATTCGGCGGAGGAATTTGCAGCCGGACCCACTATGGGTACTAATATGCCCTGTACTGGGATAGGTGCTCCACAGGTGCCGATTACTCCGGTAACCCCCTGTGATGTATTTTCCGCGGTACGGTCTCCCTGTTGGCAGACCCGCGTCTCCCTTGGGCAGAGCCCTCTCTGCCCCTGGTTGCTGTGTTTGTAGAGCTCCTCCCCTTCCAGGCAGGACCTACCACCGCGTCTCTTCCATGTGTGGCTGGTGAGCCCACGTGACGTACTGCCACATGTTACCTCCCCTTCGGGCAGGATGTGGTCTCCGCGGGGTCTTTTCCCCCTGAAAGAATAGGAAAGGGAAAGAACACCTTCCCCGATGTGTATAATAGCATTAGATGGCTCCAGCCGAATCTAATACTCTGTGGAGAGAAACATAGAGAGAAAAAAGGCTGGCCTGCTCCCATGCTAGTTACGTTGCTTCCCCCTCTCTGGGATGTGGGGAACTACATGACGTCTTGTGGGGCGTTGGGGGAGGTTACATGCGGATTGATGCATCTGCTATTACGCACGCAGCAGCTTGCTTGCACCTGCATTGGCAGTTCACGTAACATGGTCCAGCTGTTGTGGCGTTTTTCTAGGGACCCCTAGTGTCAATACGTCGACATAACGTCGAGTGAGTGACAGAAGGGTAACGTGGAGGGAAGGAGACATTGTGTCCCTCTTGCCACAATGCTGTACTATCCGCTGAAATGGCCGGGACCTTGTCTCGGCTCCTCAGCACAAAACCTGAATGAGTGGTTGCGAGCCAGCTTCTTTTATACCCGTATGGCCGGGGGAGTGGCATGCAAATTCCACTCGTCAAATCTCATTGGCCTTTTCTCAAAGATTAGAGGTTTGGGGCTCCCAAGAGTGACCCCTAGTGTCACTACATCGACACAAGTCTCGTTCCCTCCATCAGGGAACGGAGGTTACAACAGTAACCGAGACGTTTTTAACTGCCCCATCTTTAATACTGCTCATTCAATAAAAGTTCCTTTGCAAAGCTTGAGTCATGTATTGACTGGTTCACAAGCAATCCCCACTGATATCAGTCGAAAAAACATACAACCCACTCTGAAATGTTCTGAAAATGCAAACGTAATACAATCCATGGTGATGCTGGGTACTTCAACATACCAAAGCAGAGACGATGGTCTTCACATCTCACATCCTCCATGTTTGTTTACACACAGAACGGCATGTGTTTCTCCCATGACATGCCCATCTCTCTCCTCTTCACCTGTGTGACTGAGCACAAGTGGGCAGGGCCAAGGGTGCAATGACGAAAAATAGGTGTTGATGTCTTGCTGAAGTTGCAAATTTGATTCCTCATGTCATGATGCCTTTAACAAATGCAACCTTATTGTAAAGATTTACAAATATGATTTATAAGCATTTAACATCTAGTTAAAGATATAACCTTCTAAACCCATTCCCTCATCATTGGTTATTGTGCTTACATGAGCAGTTTGTTCTTTACAATTTTATCATGTTTTCACTGCCAACATGAGCTAATGACAAGAATTCCATCTTTTTGTCAGTAATAGTTCATACAGTTTATGGATATACTGTATGTTCTATGTAAGTATAGTGTCACCGCTATTGTACATGTAGATGTGTGTTCACTTTCTTTTTTGTCTCTTTCTTTCTGTGTGTGTGCTGCTATGTTTCTGAAGTCAACAACACAAACGGAGGAAAAGGTAAAAATGCCCCACAACCTCTGATAGTCTCCCAACCTATTTTCTTCCTTTACTTCTACAACAACTTATTCTGAATTTTATCTGCCCCTCCACTCAAAAACCCTGACCAATTGAGCAATCTTAGAGTCAGAGACTGAGAAACCTGTACCTCTTTCTCCTTTGTTGGTTTGTGTCTTTGTGCATATTCACCCCATCCACTAAGAGTGATTGTTCATTTTTTTGTGCCAGTGTTGGGTTAGTGTAAAGCAGGAAATATTAACCTTCTCTCTCTCTCTTCATCTCTCTCCCTCCCTGCAGTAAAACAGAGCGGCCCCCATCATTGAGTTTGTTTCCTGGTGGAGATGGCATGGTACGTGGGGGTCCTGGGGGGGCTAGAATGGTTTCGTCAGATGCCTGGCATTCCAGCGATCTCTGCAGACCTGTCTATGGCCCTGGCTACCAGGTGTGACAGATATGACTCAGCCCCCAAAAATGCAAGGGGAGGAGTCATTGTAATATCCAATCAGCCACTTACCCTTATGTCTGCTTGTGTGCAAGCTGGGCAATGTGTGGATGTTTGTTGGACACCAAGCAGGCCTACAAGGGTCTATGATTTTGGTTTGGCCGTTCATTCTCGGCTTTGTTTTTGCCTCTTTGGGTTTGAAAGTTTTTTTAATGGATGCAACAAAGCAATGTCTTATTTTAGCCATCTGAGATGAATAGATGTGTTCTAAACAAGCTTATTTAATACATTTAATCAAATCACACTGTGACGAGGAGGAGGGCATGACCAGGCCTTGAGGATGCAGGGCCGGCGCTGAATCAGCTGATCAGCAGGACAGCGAGATAAAGGAGAGCCGGAGACACCAGTTCGAGAGAAAGAGAGATGCACATGGCCACACTACATGTTTGTTTTATGTTGTTTTTAGTTGAGTTTTACCATTAAACGTTACGTTAACTGTTCAGCCGGTTCCCGCCTCCTCCTTGCCCATCCTTATACTGTTACACACATCTACATCTACAACTTATTTCTAGTAGTTCTTTTTAGTAATAGAAGAAATGTTATTCTTCACTTCGTTTTCCAAGTGTCTCAAGACACATGAGTAAAACTAAGGAAGTTTGAGTTACATTCAATTTGATAAAGCTTTTTATCCATGGACCTTTCATGTTGACATTTCAGTTTTTGTCTCAAATTTACATTTCTTCATAATAGCAGGATAAAGTGAACTGAAATTATATACAGTACCGCTGCTCCCTAAACGCATATTATGCAGTATGCGTAGGGCACCAACTCCCTAAGGAGGCGCCATCTTACCATAGGGGGTTACCAGAAACACCACCGGCTGCCCTTACCCACACGTTATATGCTATTCAAAGACCCGGTAGCAGTTGATCAACACAGAACACAGAAGATCCAAAAGTTTGGAATAATGTACAGATTTTGCCCTTATGGAAAGAAATTGGTACTTTTATTCACTTCTTAATTCACTTTATTCACTTTAGTGAACTTCTTAAACTACTTCAAAGAGTTCTCATAAAAAGTCACATGCAGCCATGACAGCTTTGCAGATCCTTGACATTCCAGCTGTCAGTTTGTCCAGATACTCAGGTGACATTTCACCCCATGCTTCCTGTAGCACTTGCCAAAGATGTCTAGCTGATCCCACAAAAGCTCAGTGGGGTTAAGATCCATAACACTCTTTTCCAATTATCTGTTGTCCAATGTCTGTTTTTCTTTGCCCACTTTAACCTTTTCATTTTGTTTTTCTGTGTCAAAAGTGGCTTTTTCTTTGCAATTCTCCCCATACGGCCTGCACCCCTGAGTCTTGTCTTTACTGTTGTACATGAAACTGGTGTTGAGCGGGTAGAATTCAATGAAGCTGTCAGCCGAGGACATGTGAGGTGTCTATTTCTCAAACTAGAGACTCTGATGTACTTATCCTCTTGTTTAGTTGTACATCTGGCCTTCCACATCTCTTTCTGTCCTTTTTAGAGCCAGTTGTCCTTTGTCTTTGAAGACTGTAGTGTACACCTTTGTATGAAATCTTCAGTTTTTTGGCAGTTTCAAGCATTGTATAGCCTTCATTCCTCAAATCATTGGATGAGTTTCTAGAGAAAGCTGTTTCTTTTTTGCCATTTTTGACCTAATATTGACCTTAAGACATGCCAGTCTATTGCATACTGTGGCAACTCAAAAACAAATACAAAGTCAATGTTAAGCTTCGTTTAACGAACCAAATAGCTTTCAACTGTGTTTGATATAATGGCAAGTGATTTTCTAGTACCAAATTAGCAATTTAGCATGATTACTCAAGGATAAGGTGTTGTAGTGATGGCTGCTGGAAATGGGGCCTGTCTAGATTTGATAAAAAAGTGCTTTTATCAAATAGTGATAGTGCTGTTTTTTACATTAGTAATGTTCTGACTATACATTGTGATCATGATCATGGTGAATGCCACTTTGGTGAATTGGGAAAGTACCAATTTCCTTCCGAAACAGCAAAATCTGTACATTACTCCAAACTTTTGGCCGCCAGTGTAGATATATATGGATATAGATATATAATATTTTTAAATATGTTATTTATATTATTTATGCATAAATTGAGGTATTTATATTTTTAAAATAATTTTTAACATTTACTAGTTTTGAAGATAATGTGTTAGTGAGTGTGGAAATGTGTCTGAATGCAAAAACACATTTATTAAGTTATGTTTGAGTGTGCCTGTCTGTTTGTGTGTGTGTGATATTTTAATCTCTCTATTTTAAGGAGGATGGTTCAGATTCAGACTCTGTTGCAGCCACGCCCAGCAGCACAGGTAGCAAATCGAACACTCCCACTTCATCTGTTCCCTCGGCAACAGTTACTCCTCTAAACGATGGGCTAGTGACTGTAGAAGAGAGTGACATGTCCCAAGGGCGAGGTCTCAAGAACGCAAAGCGTCTCAGTAGAAACATGGAGGTGCAAGTCTCTCAGGAAACCAGGAATGTCAGCATTGGTGAGAGAAAGAGAGTAAAAATGACAATGAATAAATTGAACAAAAACTGAAATTTCATTCAATTGAATAAAAATACCCTGAAAACCCTTTAAAAAAAATACCCTGGAAACCCTGTCAGGAAAAAGCAGACAGTTGCATTCCATATAAAAAAACAAGTATGTGCTAAAATTTTATATTTTCAAAAACGTATTGAGATGTAAAACTATGTACAGCACATGTAACAAAAAATAAAAAATATTTTCAAATGACATTTAAAAAAAATAAATAAATAAAATAAAAAAAATGTAATTGTGTGTGTGTTTGTGTGTGTGTTTATAGGTATGGGCAGTAGTGATGAGTGGTCAGAGTTTCAGGAAATTATAGACTCAACACCAGAGCTAGACATGTGCTTGGACCTTCGAATCTTTGGAGGAAGAAACAGGTAGACAGAAACACATCATATGATCCTCTCAAACACTCAATACACACAGAACACAAACAATAAACAAAATAAACACTTTTTTTATGCTAATGTTTGATGCACATTTATTGCTCAATCAGTACAAAAGGACCTTCAAAGTCAAGTTAATGTTGTCTTGCATTGTTTTAAATAGGGTACTTTTATGTAAATTAGGCCACTTTTGATGGTTTGAAATTCTTTCTAGAATAATACTTTCTTTTGAGTAGTGTATTATAAAGTGAAGTTCAGCATCATACAAGCAATGAAGTGAAAAAAGGGACGCAAATAATGACAGAATAATTTTTGCTGTTTGAAGTCCTTTTCAGGGCATTGTGAATGAGGCATTCGGCATCAACACAGACTCACTGTACCACGAGATCAAAGACGCCAAATCTGACATCATTGGGGATGTGGACGCGGGAGCAGAACTTCTCGGTAAGCCTGAGGCTCAGTTCACATCAGGACTTTTTATTGAGCAATAAAGGAATATTTCACACAAGAATAAAAATTATGTCATCATTTGCTCACCATCATGTGGTTTTAAACTCACATTTCTTTCCTCCGTGGAACACAAAAGGAGATGTTAAGCAGAATGTGTGGGACTGACAGCCTCAGTCATCATTTACTTTCATCGAGCCTCATTCATGAAAATTTCGTAAATATACAAAATAATTGGGAGCGGTTTGCGCGTAAAATGGAGCTTCCCGAAAACTTTCCCCCGGATTCACGAATGCTTCGTATTTCCCAGATTTGTTAGTTAAATGTGTGTATGTTAGTTAACTCCAAACGTTCGTAAATAGAGTGCACGTGCATGTTGTTCACAATTATCATAATCCACACCCTTGAAAATGCCATATGAGGAAGGCTTCAGACTCGCTAGTAAATGAGAACTGGAAGCTTTTAACATATATTCAAACAGTAATAAAAGTTGTTTTTAATGGAGTGCATTCACATAGTAAAATATTGATTTAGCAAACACTCTCATGTTTGTTCTAAAAAGAAAGTGAGGAACTTACAGTCATCGCATGCTTTTGCTGTCATCAGAGGGTCTTTGGTGAATTAAACAGTCCAAGAGGTCAATAAAAATTAGGGCTGCCCCCGACCAAAGATTTTCCTAGTCGACAAAAGCGGTGATTCTGAATGTGTCGGAAAAAGCAGCAAGGAGACTGTCTGAACATTTTGTTAATTTATAGAGAGAAATGCACATTAGGGTTGTGCTGACAGACGACGATCTCAGGATCGACGATGGTCAGAGTGATCGATTGCCAATAGCTGATGCCTTTGGCGATGTCAAGACAATATTTGGCTCGTTTTCCCATTAATGTATAACATTATTATTATTATTATTAGGCTATTATTATTATAAAATTAATATTACAAATAATTTGCCCGTAGACACACAGACACACGCTTGAAGAAACACACTTTATTATAATAACAGATGACAGAAAAGCCGTTTATGCGCATGTATGGCGCGCTGATACGGAGGCGTGCAGTCTCGTGGAACGCGCATATAAAAGGTTCTCACTCTTTCTTTGTTTCTGTCTTCTGATTTTTTTTGTTGTTGCAAGAACAGTATCATCTATGAGTGCTGCAAATGACCTCAGCTCAGGAGGTGTTTTGAGTTCAGTTCACTTTATTTAAACAGAGCAGTTCTATACATCTGTGATTAAAACAATAACTGTTGATAAAATAATACAAAAACATGTTCACCCCGAACCATGATTATTATCATCATTATAATGATTATTTTTACATTTATAATTATTTTTATGTCTTCATTTATGTAAGTAATTTTCTGCCTACATGTTTAGACGGACACTTGCCTGACGGTAAATGGAAAGGTGGTTACTTATGTATTATTCTTTTATCACTTTATTATTTATTTATTTGCTTTTTCATTTCGTTTGGAGTGCAGTTTGAATTTAGAAATGTATTTGATTAAGTTTTTTGTTTTTTAAATAAATTAATTTAATTTTCAATGCAAAATCACTAAAGCAAGAATACCTCAGGGGTTGCAGATGTAATTTGATATTACGATATAATATATATGTATATATGTATATCGTGAAGGAGGGAACAAAATTAATTTATTCACACGTATTATGTATTTTTCTGGACAACAAAATACCCGACCGGTAGAGAATGCACTGATGAAGTAAGTTCTTTGCCAGAGAGATGTTGACAACTATTGTAAAGCCATCTTTCAAATAGTTGAACAACACACATTTTAAATGCACTTATTTTTTTCCAGTTTCATTTGTACTTTTAGTTAAAATAAATAAAAAATAAAGTTTAAAGTTTGAAATCAAGGTGTCTTGCTTTATTGAGGAAGGACTCAAGATGGCGCCGAGTATGGCTGCTGCGTTGCGAGGTCCGACACAACATTGTAGTTTTTTGTTTGTTTTTGTTTACAATTCTTATGTTTTTGCCTTGGATGTTGTCTGCCTTATTGTCTACGACAGACAAACACTTTTGGACATTGGTTCTGCAATTACACACCGTAAACCGGACTTCAAATTCCTCAATGCTGACCCTCTGTTTACAAACACACCAGCGGATCCCTTTGTCTGGGCTGCCCGGCCGCGGAAACGCAAAAGGAAAAGGGGAAACAGAGCCGGCGTTCTCATCAGAGTAAGACGTCGTGCAAATCGACCCATGCTACCCAGTATTCTACTGCCAAATTTTCAGTCTCTGGACAACAAGCTCTGCGAGCTGAGAGCGCGGATCTCTTTCCAACGAGAGACGAGGGACTGCTGCATTATCAGCCTTACAGAAACTTGGATGTCTGCTGAGATTCCAGATTCAGCCATTGAACCCACGGGGTTCTCCGTGCACCGAGCGGACAGAGCGAAAGACCTTTCAGGTAAAAGTAGAGGTGGTGGTGTATGTTTTATGATCAACAAATCCTGGTGGGATCAGAGGAACGTACATTCTATCAAGTCTTTCTGCTCTCCTTATCTGGAATTTCCCATGCTTCTGTGTCGACCATTCTGGCTACCGAGGGAATTCACAGCGGTCATTATCACAGCTGTGTACATCCCGCCACAAGCCGACACAGACCGGGCACTCAAGGAACTGTACGAGATTATAAGCAAGCAAGAAACCGCGCACCCTGAGGCCGCGTTCATTGTGACCGGGGACTTTAACAAAGCCAATCTCAAATCAGTCGCACCAAAATACCATCAACACATTAGTTTTAACACACGAGGGGACCGGGATTTGGACCATTGATACTCTCCCTTCCGGGATGGCTACAAATCCCTCCCCCGCCCACCATTTGGCAAATCGGCCACTCTTCCATTCTGCTTCTGCCCGCTTACAAGCAGAAATTGAAACAGGAAGCACCCACCCTCAGAACAATCCAGTGTTGGTCGTACCAATCAGACTCTACACTACAAGACTGTTTTGATCATGTGGACTGGGAGATGTTCCGGTCCGCCTCTGATGACGACATCGAGCTTTACGTTGATAGTGTAACGTGTTTCATCAGAAAGTGCGTAGAGGACGTTGTTCCGACCAAAACATTACGGATCTACCCGAACCAGAAACCTTGGATTAATAGCGATGTTCGCGCGGCACTTGATGTGCAGACGTCCGCTTTTAATTCCGGGAACGCGGAGGAGCATAAACAAGCCAGTTATGCCCTCCGAAAAATCAGAACAGCAAAACGTCAGTACAGGAACAAGATTGAAGGACAGTTTAACACCACCAACTCTAGAAGCATGTGGCAGGGAATTAACATCATCATGGACTTTAAAGGGAATAAAAACTCCGCCATGAACACTGCTGCCTCTCTCCCGGATGAGCTAAATACCTTTTATGCTCGTTTCGAGGGAAATAACACCGCCCTCGCGGAGAGAGCTCTCGCAGCCGAAGCTACAGAGGTTAGTTCACTCTCCGTCTCTGTAGCGGATGTAACCCGATCCTTCCGACGGGTGAATATCCGCAAAGCCGCGGGTCCAGACGGCATTCCGGGCCACGTCATTAGAGCATGTGCGAACCAACTGGCTAGTGTTTTTACGGACATTTTCAACCTTTCCCTCTCTTTGTCTGTAGTCCCCACATGCTTAAAATGTCCACCATTGTGCCTGTACCAAAACAATCCAAAATCACTTGCTTAAATGACTGGCGTCCTGTTGCTCTGACCCCCATCATCAGCAAATGCTTTGAGAGACTAATCAGAGATTACATCTGCTCTGTGCTGCCTCCATCACTGAACCCATTGCAGTTTGCTTACCGCAACAACCGCTCCACTGATGATGCCATTGCATCTACAATACACACTGCTCTCTCCCACCTGGAAAAAAAGAACACTTATGTGAGAATGTTGTTTTAGTCTACAGCTCAGCATTCAACACCATAGTGCCCTCCAAGCTTGATGAGAAACTCCAGGCTCTTGGCTTAAACAGCTCACTGTGCAGCTGGATCCTGGACTTCCTGTCAAGCAGATGCCAGGTGGTTAGAATGGGCAGCAACATCTCCTCATCACTGACCCTCAACACTGGAGACCCGCAGGGCTGTGTTCTCAGCCCACTCCTGTATTCCCTGTACACACATGACTGTGTGGCAACACACAGCTCCAATGCCATCATTAAGTGTGCTGATGATACGACGGTGGTAGGTCTGATCACTGACAATGATGAAACAGCCTACAGAGAGGAGGTGCACACTCTGACACACTGGTGTCAGGAGCACAACCTCTCCCTCAACGTCAGTAAGACAAAGGAGCTTGTGGTGGATTTCAGGAGAAAAGACAGAGAACACAGTCCCATCACCATCAATGGAGCACCAGTGGAGAGAGTCAGCAGCTTCAAGTTCCTGGGTGTCCACATCACTGAGGAACTCACATGGTCTGTCCACACTGAGGCCGTTGTGAAGAAGGCTCATCAGCGCCTCTTCTTCCTGAGACAGCTGAGGAAGTTTGGAATGAACCGCCACATCCTCACACGGTTCTACACCAGCACTGTAGAGAGCATCCTGACTGGCTGCATCTCCGTCTGGTACAGCAATAGCACCGCCCACAACTGCAAAGCCCTGCGAAGGGTGGTTCGAACTGCCAGACACATCATCGGAGGTGAGCTTCCCTCCCTCCAGGACATATATACCAGGCGGTGTGTGAAAAAGCTCGGACGATCATCAGAGACTCCAGCCACCCATGCCATGGGCTGTTCTCACTGCTACCATCAGGCAGGCTGTATCGTAGCATCAGGACCCGCACCAGCCGACTACATGTCAGCTTCTTCCCCCAAGCAATCAGACTTTTGAACTCTTGATCTCTCATGATCAAAATACATCAGCACTGCACTTTATTACTCTTATATCTCACACCGGACTGTCATAAATTATATTCTCTCTTAACAACACACTGGCAACCTACTATCAACCGAAGGCCTGAATGTCAATACAGTACAATACAACCTACTGTATATTTTATATATACTATATATACTATTTTTATTGTATAATGTGTATTCTATATTGTGTGTATTGTATACTGTACATTGTATGTATTATTGTATTATTTGTATACTGTGTTATGTGTAATTATGTGTATATTATATTTTAAATTGTGTTGTGTAAATCTGAAGTTTATTGTAAATTGGTATATGTCTCATCACTGTCACGAATACTATGTTGCTCGGAACTGTACCCAAGAATTTCACACAGTATTGCACTTGTGTATATGGTTGTGTGACAATAAAAGTGATTTGATTTGATTTGATTATTGTGTAGGCTTAACCCTAACACGCTTAATGAAAATTACACCATAGTACCACCTAGCGTCCAACCAGCGGTAATACCGGTGTTCGTCGGTTTCCGTGGAGTTTTTTTTTTCTGCGACCAACCGACCAATCAAAACTTGGTCGACCAAGACTCTTCTCATCCACTAACGTTTTGTCGACTATCAGGGGGCAGCCCTAATAAAAATGGTTTGATGAAGCTTTAGTGTAAAAAAAAAATCAGGAGGATGTCCACCAAATATTTATTTATTTATTTTATTTTTTATTTTTTTTAGATATCCACCAATTCTCTGGTTCAGTTGAGCACATTGCCAGTGTCAGAGAAACTTCTTGAGTAATCCAAAACTGTAACAGTGATATCTTTCCCTTGCAACAGGGAAATCTTCAAAAAAGAAATTAACAGAATGCCTGACAGCAGGCATTTACGACAACTGTACTTTGAAAAAATAAATGCAAGTAGTACAGAAACCTTTCTAAATAAAAGCTTTTTTATTATTATGTTATTTTTTAAGGTTAATTTCTCTCATTTAATTATTAGTACATTTTTTCATTACTTATTAAATTTTTATTCTATCAAAATGTAGTCATGGCAGTTTGTCTGAAAGAAAACAACATGTTCAGATGTCTTACGCACGATTTAGAAGTGGTCGGGAGCAGGTATATAAATGTTTTATTTTATTTATTTATTTATTTTTATCCCATTTTCTCCACAATTTGGAATGCCCAATTCCCACTGCTTACTAGGTCCTCGTGGTGGCGTGGTTACTCACCTCAATCCAGGTGGCGGAGGACAAGTCTCAGTTGCCTCCGCTTCTGAGATAGTCAGCCCGCGTATCTTATCACGTGGCTCGCTGTGCATGACACCGCGGAGACTCACAGCATGTGGAGGCTCATGCTACACTCCACGATCCACGCACAACTTACCACACGCCCCATTGAGAGCAAGAACTGCTTATCACGACCACGAGGAGGTTACCCCATGTGACTCTACCCTCCCTAGCAACCGGGACAATTTGGTTGACTAGGAGACCTGGCTGGAGTCACTCAGCACACCCTGGATTCGAACTCGTGACTCCAGGGGTGGTAGTCAGCGTCAATACTCGCTGAGCTACCCAGGCCCCCAAGCAGGTGTACATTTTGTTCGTACTGACTAAACATTTTGAAAATACAAAAACTTTCATGAATCCAAAAATGTATGTCAGGCCGGCTTTACGAACGGTTTACACAAACATGTGTTCTGCTCGTGTTTAATGAATAAGGCTCATGGTATGGAAAAAAGATGCAGTGAAAGGAAATGGTGACTGAGGTTGTCAGTCCTTAATATTCTGACTAACATCACTGCAGGCTTTGAGTCATGCTGGTTTGGGTGAGTAAATGATGACAGAATTTTCATATTAGGGTGAACAATCCCTTTAACTGCAGCATCAAATGGACAGTTTTCCATAAATGCAGGGGTTCTCATGTTCCAAATGTAACCTGCATTCATGATTTTTTTTTATGTTTAAGCATCACAGCTAAGCGTATGGTGGCTATAGGGGCTGTATGGCCTTTGATCTTTGCACTTTGAACAGCATGCTCTTTGCCAGGATACCCACAGTGCTGGATATATCCCCAAAGCAAGGTCTCTTGTGATATCATGCTTGCTTCCTGGCTGTATTTCCCACCCTCTGAGCTCATTTTGGCCTGATCAAGTGAAATTGTTTGATTTATTTGTTATCCTGTTTATTTGAGTTGTTTAATTTGAATGATTTCAGTTATAAATTTCAGGGGTTTCTGATTTGTTTGTTTCATTATCAAGGTAGAGCTTCTGTTGATTTGTTTATCTCAGTGTGAAGGTGGATCTTTCTTTTGATTGGCCGTCTCACTGACCCTTGACCCCTCTCTGTGCTTCCTTCCTGTGTGTGCTTCTCTTGGTCACGCCCTTAGGGGAATTCTCAGGTGTGTATCCGATCACTGATTGGTTGGTATTTTTTTTATTTTCTCATTCTTTTTTGCTTCATACTCTTCATGACCTTTACATGGATTTAAAAGTTAGTTCACCCAAAAATTAAAATTCTCTCATCATTGACTCACCCTCATGCCGTCCCAGATGTGTATGACTTTCTTTCTTCTGCAAAACACATACGAAGATTTTTAAAATAATATTTAAGCTCTGTAGGTCCATACAATGCAAGTGAATGGTGACCAGAACTTTAAGGCCCAAAAGGCAGTATAATAGTTATCCATATGACTCCAGTGGTTAAATACATATCTTCTGAAGCAATATGATGTGAGAAACAGATTAATATTTAAGTCCTTTTACTGTAAATCTACACTTTCACATTCACATTCAGCCACCTATTGGGCTAGTCAAAGGTGGAGATTGATAGTGAAAAAAGACATAAATATTGATCTGTTTCTCACCCATACCTATCATATCGCTTCTGAAGACATCACTTCTGAAGATTTAACCACTGGAATCTTATGAATTACTTTTATGCTGCCTTTATGACATTTTTGTACCTTCTTAGTTCTGGTCACCATTCCCTTGCATTGTGAGGACCATCAGAGCTTAAATATTAATCTAAAAATCTTAATTTGTGTTCTGCAGAAGAAAGAAAATCATACACATCTGGGATTGCATGAGGGTGAGTAAATGATGAGAGAATTTTCATTTTTGGGTGAACATCCTGGTTACTTTCATAACCTCCGTTCCCTAATGGAGGGAACGAGACGTTGTGTTGATGTAGTGACTCTAGGGGTCACTCTTGGGAGCCCCAAACACCTCTGATTTTGAAAAAAGGCCAATGGGAATTGGCGAGTGGAATTTATATAAAAGGAGCTGGCTCACAACCACTCATTCAGGTTTTGTGCTGAGGAGCCGAGACAAGGTCATTTCAGTGGGTAGTTCAGTATTGTGGCAAGAGGGACACAACGTCTCATTCCCTCCATCAAGGCACAGAGGTTACGAAAGTAACCAGGACGTTCTCTATCTGTCACTCACTTGACGTTGTGTCGATGTAGTGACTCTAGGGGTCCGTATACAAAACGCCACAACTAGCTGAACTGTGTTACGTGGACTGGCGGTGCGAGACAGGCAGACCACTGTGTGCCTCGTAGCCAGCGCACCAGGCCTTCACGTAACCTCCCCCAACGCTCTTATGAGCTTCGAATGGTCCTTTGGGAGTAAGTCGAATTGCCCAACAAATAGTGACAGGCTAGCCCAGCCGTGGCCTCTTTTCCTCTTTTTTTCTCCCCAAAAAGAGTGGAATTTTTTTTACTGGCTGGGGGCCATAAGTGTCTACATCGGGGGGGTGTCACTCCCAAGGGGAAAACACTGTGGAGACCACACCCCGCCCGGAGGTCATGTGGAGAAGTCCCATGGTAGGTCCTACCCAAAGGGGGAGGAGCTCTACAAACACGGTGACCGGGGGCAGAGGTACCTCTGCCCAAGGAAGACGCAGTTTACCGACAGGGAAATTATTTTGCGGAAGATATATCACATGGGTTCACCTATGGGGAACCAGTGCATGTGGAGCACCTACCCCAGTACAGGGCTTATGTACTGGACCGGCAGTGAGTTTCTCCGCAAACTCGTCTGCCACAGGGCTAAGGAGGAAAGTCATCCAGGGATCACAACTTGTGAACACGACTGGGAGTCAAAAGCGCACATCTTCACCTCAGGGGAGGGGAAAGGTACTATGCGCAAGTGGTACACCCGGCCAGCTGTCCCGGAACTTACCTACTCGTACCTGACAATATACGAGAAGAGACCGGCTCAACCCGGAGATTGTAGAACCTCACAAAGGTGTTGGGTGATGCCCAGCCCGCTGCTCTGCAGATGTCTGCCAAAGAGGCGCCATTGGTCAGGGCCTAGGAGGCCATCACACTCTTAGTAGAGTGGGCTCGTCCTGAGCGTGATATGCCATCACGATGGCGTCAATGACCCAATAGTTGATCCTCTGTTTGGAGACAGCGCTCCCTTTCCGTTCTCTGCCAAAGCAGACAAAGAGCTGCTCTGAACTTCTAAAGCTCTGCGTGCGATCCAAATAGGTGCGTAAAGCATGCCCCGGACACAGCAACGCCAGGGCTGGGTCTGCCTCCTCCCGGGGCAGCGCTTGCAGGTTCACCACCTGATCCCTAAATGGGGTCGTGGGAACCTTGGGCACATAGCCCGGTTGGGGTCTCAGGATCACATGAGAGTAGCCCGGACCGAACTCCAGGCAAGCTGACAGAGAACACCTGCAGGTCCCCCACCCTCTTGATGGAAGTGAGCGCAGTCAGGAGGGCAGTCTTCAAAGAGAGTGCCTTAAGCTCAACTGACTCCAGGGGCTCGAAGGAAGCTCCCCGTAGACGCCGAAGGACTACAGAGAGGTCCCACGAGGGGATGAGGCGCGGTCTGGAGGGATTCAACCTCCTAGTGCCTCTCAGGAACCTGATGATCAAGTCGTGCTTCCCCAAATACTTACCATCTACTGCATCGTGATGTGCCGAATTGGCGGCTTGAACGGGAGTCTGTGCAAAGCCCGGTTCAAAATATACTCTTTCAGTAGGAAGAATATACTCTTTTAGCTGCTGAAGCACCCAGGGGCGTTCTCTGCACTTCACCAGTGCAAGAGGGGGAGAAGCCGCTGTAATGCGCCGTAAATCCAACAGCTTTTCGAGGTGAATGGATTGGCAGAGTAATTCAGCTCACTGAACACCGAAGAGAAAATCTGAGTGAGTGGTTGCGAGCCAGCTCCTTTTATACCAGTATGTCTGGGGGAGTTGCATGCAAATTTCACTCACCAATTCCCAGTGGCCTTTTTTCAAAATCAGAGGTGTTTGGGGCTCCCAAGAGTGACCCCCTAGTGTCACTACATCGACACAACGTCGAGTGAGTGACAGATAGGGAACTATCCCTTTAACCTTGAGCCCGTTTACATGCACACCAATACGCTGATTACTCCCATAAATCAGCTTATTTAAAGGGATAGTTCACCCAAAAATGAAAATTCTCATGATATCCAAGGTGTGTATGACTTTCTTTCTTCACCTGAACACATTTGAAGAAAAATAGAAAAATATCTTAGCTCAGTAGGTTCTTAAAATGCAAGTTAATGGAGATTTCTCTTTAGAAGCTCCAAAAATCACAGACAGTCAGCATAAATGTCATTTTATGATGTTTTTAAGCTAAGGTATTTTTCTATTTCTCTTCAAATGTGTTCTGGTGAAGAAAGTAATTCATACACACCTGGGATATCATGAGGGTGAGTAAATAAATAGAGAATTTTCATTTTGGGGTGAACTATCCTTTTAAAAAGGATTTTATTATTACGCCATTTATGACGTTACACCAGTAAAGGAAAGCTGTTTAATGCGTGCACATGACCGCACACATTGTCGGCTATTAAACATAATCAGTGTAAAAGCTTGCATGTAAATGCGCTCATTGACAGTTGAATGTAGCACAATTTAGAAAACAGAATTAGTCACATTTTAAGACCACCATATTAAATTATACTTGACATGATTATAATAATACCAATAATTCAAACATAGCATTATTGATCTGCTGTTTCAGAATGAAAATGGGAACACTTACAAGTATTTGCATGACTAAAACACATACAAATTAAAATAAAAACAAAAGAAGTTATTAATGGCAACATTTCAAAAATGCTAGTAGCTTCTTTTTAATTAATGGCCAAAAAAATGTAGATCTGATGCATAAAAAACAGTGAATAACTAGAAGAAATTACAACATATAACACAACAGTAACAGTTGAGGATATGTTTTTTGTTAGTTTTACCTTGTAAAGGAGTTTGTGTGTTAGCAAATGAGTGTGTATGTGTGTTTGATTATAAATCTCTTAATCTTAAGTATCTAACATGTGCTTATCCATTTGTTTTTCCTCTTTTCTTTTCTCAATCTCTTTTGACTTCACCATTATCTTCCTTTTTGAATGTTCTCTTCTGTCTCAACTTTTAAACCTTACTCCTTCTCCTGTTTTTCATCTGTCTCCACTATCATGCATCTCTCCATCCCTCTGTTTCCTCCTCGGCTCTCAATTTCAGTCCGGGATGATTTTTTTGGTAAGGCTCATGGCCTTGTTTTCCCCTCATGTTGCTTTCAGTAGGACATTGTGACAATTTACTGTGATGTCATTTCCTTGTGTGTAGTTAAAGTTTGTTTAGATGTTCTCCTGTGCTTTTGCTGCTCTATCACTATTAACGAAGTCTGCCCAGTGCTGTGCTTCAGAATGCATGGCTTTACTGCTCATTATTATCATCACATTTTTATCATTAAAGTCCTGAGTCAGTGTAAATGTTCACAAATCCACTTACCAAGTTAGACTGTGATCATGCCCCTTAGATTTCCCGTACATGCACCCTCAACAAGTCATTATATAATGTCACTATCACAGACTAGGGTGATTTCACTTAAAAATCCACTACTAAAATAAATATGTGTAACATTTGTTTTGTGATTGTTGTGTAATTTTGAACAATCAATGGAACTTCCCCTTAGTCTGCTCATATGAGATTTGAAAACAGTTTGTGGTAGCCTGGCTAACAATGTGTATCCCACAGGAATGGGGAAAGAGGTGGAAAATCTACTAACAGAGAACAAACAGCTGCTGGAGACCAAGTAAGACAAAGAGAATGCTTGTTGGAGTGTTAACGTGTATGCATCTCTGTGTGTTTGCACATGTACACAGTATGACTCTGCATGTTTTGATGGAGTGATTTGCCACATATAGGAATGCCCTGAACATTGTGAAGAATGACCTGATTGCTAAGGTGGATGAGCTATCGAGTGAACAGGAAGTTCTTCGGGAAGAGCTTGAAACAGTGAAGCAGTCCAAGAGCAAAGTGGACCAGAGAGTTAAAGAACTAGAGGAAGATCTAAAGAGGTACAACTTGTGTCTGTAACTTTACACACTAGCAGTTATGTGCTTGTATTTGTTTCCTATGACTTTTTAGACCAGTGGTTCCCAAACTATTTTAAACTGTGGCACACCTTTATAGTGTATTTCTTTCCCATGGCACCCCCAAAAGATAAAAAAAAAAAATAAACAAATAAACAAATATGCGATTGAAAACACCCCTTTATTCAAAAAGTGTAATATTTATGTTAATTTTAACAAATTATGGAAGTTAAAATAATGTAGCCTTCAGGTGTTTCTCCAAAACATTGCTTCAAGTTTATATAGCAATTATTCAAGAGATAAAATAGAGTGATAAAACAGAGAACAGAGTAAACATAGCTTTTTATTGTTTTTTTTTTTAAACAGCAGCAATTAATCATTAAAATATTGTTGTATAAAACATTAAAATAGAAATAGAATAACCTGTTTGATTATAAGATTTACATTAATACAGATTCAGTACAGTCAGAGTTTGACTGAAAAGCAGACCTGTCATTGAAATTTAATGGGCTTAAAGCTTCTGAAGTTATCCAGCCAAGGACGGTGAGTGCTTTTCTCTTTTTCTTGTCAATATTGTTGTTTGATTAATATTATGATAGGGCTATAACAGCTGCAGCAGGTCTATTTGGCTGCATTTACACATTTCACAGATCGGATATTTTGAGATATAAGATTTCTGTCCTGTCTGCATCACGTAATACATTAACAGCTTACATTAAATTGCGTAAAAATGGCACACATTTTTGTCTTGTCTGTTTACACTCTCGTAATACATTAACGTCTGTTTTTACATTCATATCACGTCAAGAAGTGCATTTAAATGTTCACACGCTCAGCTGCGTTCACCACAAAAATCTAGCACGCGCACATACGCATGTCAGTACTCGGTACTGCCTGACGGAACTAATAACTGGCTATTAAAATATTGAACTGAGCAGAGATTTCACAGCACCCCTAGCCAGTCCTGGCTGCACCCCAGGGTTTGGGAACCACCCACCCAGTTTGGGAACTACTGTTTTAGATGTAAAGATGAGTCCTTAGCTATGAGAATATTTGTAATCAACATTGACATACTAAAATGGCAGTTTAATCCATGTAATTTCAGTGACAGTACTCCACTTTGAGTATGAATCTCTCTTTGATTGAAGGTTGAGAGCTGAAGCATTAGGAGCATCTCAGGACTCTAAAGATGAGGGTGGAGAGGACGTAAGTACAATACTTTAGTCACATTTTAAACACTGAGGGGGAATTTGACTAAAAATGCATTGCACCCACTGATAGTGTTGTTTATTTGTACACGTTGTTTGCAATTCTTCATTCCCGATTCACAAATAATTAATCAAATCAGATAACAGCACAAAAACATTAAAAAAAAAATTGTGCTGAACACAGTTTGCACAGTCCAATTCCTCATCTTGCAGGCTGGTTTTGAGCGCTAGTTGTAAAGAATGCAGTAGATAATGCTCTTCTCCATCATTTGATCAAAATGTAATGCATTACTGAAAATATAATCACTAAAGAATGCACTCAAACATCTCAAACAAAATTTAATTTACCAACTGTTTTCAGTGGGTAGTAATTACAGAACGTTAATCACACCAGGCCTATAACACTGACTTTTGTGAATAAGCTGCATTCTATACAAAAAGACTAATTAACATAGAAAGGAGGCGTGTTTGCACTAAAAAGAACTGGATTGTGTGTGGTTAGTAAGACACAGGATGTGCACTGAAATATAATGCATTAAAGTAGTGCAACTTTTTAGTGAGTTCACCCCTTACTGTCTAAAAAAAAAACACTACCTCTACTTGCTTTTTTAAAATATATTATTAATAACATTAATATAATGTATGCCTTTTTAAAAGTCATATAGAGGTATGATATAATACGCAAAGTGCAAATTTGCAGTCAAAATATGAAAAATATGATTGCTAATAACATCTGCAGTTCTTGCTTTGCTCTAATGTTATTCAATTTAAAATGTCACGGACAATAAAGCTTTAATTTTCTTACAATGCTTCAATTGCCTCTTATTTCATGCTGTGTTTTGTAAGCTGAGCTGAAGGCCTAATGCACTGACCTACACTCCACCGCTGATATGTTTTGTGGTGATGCTCTGTTCTATGGTGCAGTACTCATCTCCGCTGCAGGATGATGTTGCCATGACGCAGAGGCGACGGTTCACACGTGTAGAGATGGCGCGTGTACTGATGGAGCGGAACCAGTACAAGGAGAGACTGATGGAGCTTCAGGAAGCTGTGCGTTGGACTGAGATGATCAGGTGAGGGATATGCTGCCACTAGCCACTTACATGAAAACATAATCATGCCCAAACCTAATTACATCCACATATTTATAATCTTTTTTTCAGACATACACATGGTTGCATCCAAGCATACATAAACAGCCACACATCTAAATAACTTTATATCTGGTCAATAGGGGTGTAAAAATTCATTTGAACAATGAAAATGCAATAAATCTATTACATAATCTGATAATTTATTGAAATTACTATAATAACACCCAGTGTATAACTTTGTTAATTTGTTAACCAAAAAGCAATTTGTGACCTATTTTCAGTAAAAATCCACCAAATGCAGATCCCCTCAGTGTGGATGCTTTCGATTGTTCCTCTAGACTCCATTTGTGTCTGTTAGCATTTTTTTATTTCAAAATTGTGACTTCCAGGCCTGGAAAATTAATGAAAAGTCTTGGAAATTGCTATAGTATATATAAATTTTTCTAGTTACACTTAGCTCTAAAATATTTAATCTGCATGAAATTGTTCTTTTGTGAGAGCAAATGATTTAAAAAATTCATATCCAGTAATAATGAATGACTGTCATGCACAAGTAATAGAATTTAATTCGTCAAAGGATGTGGGACCTTTGTAATTATGAATCGTACCTAAATAATTGAAAGGAATGAATGTTGACCACATTTTAAATTCAGATTTCATTATGCATTGCATCATTAAGTTAATATAAAACTTAAGTAGATCTGCACACTGCTTAACTGTTCCCTTTTATTAATTTAAAAACAACAGCAATATTACGATCAGAATACAGTAAACAGTGTGCGGATCTACTTCCATTTTATTTCAATGCTTTTTGCCTTGATCCAGCACCTTTTGTAAAAGTATTGGATGTGCGTGCATTTTTCCCCTATCATTGAGTTAAGAGCCATAATCAAATCAAATCATTTTCAGAGCAAATGACAACATATGACACTGGTCAACGTAGTCCACAATTTCACCTCGTTCAACTGTCATCACAGATTTTCATTTTCTCTTCGTCCAATTTACTTCCACAGAGCTTCTCGGGAGAGCCCACCAATACCTGAGAAGAAGAAATCCATAATCTGGCAGTTGTGAGTATTACAGCAGGAGTTTTTTTAATTTTGCCGATACAGCATTGTTATAACTATAAAGAAGTTATTGGCACACTGTTGACATGTCTAAATTACGTTGGTACAGACATTCGAAAACTGGCTAGGTACTCTACATAACTGCATTAGGGAGGATGATTTTTACCAGTTTATATTAACTTTATTGTTGATTTGAGCTGTTTACATGTCACAAACTTTTTGCCCCTTGTTGCTTCAACTACTCATTTTATTCAATCCCATTTTTCTCTCTCCAGCTTTGCACGACTTTTCAGTTCATCTGCGAGCCCACCTCCAGTGAAACGGCCTTACACCAGTGTTAACATCCACTATAAGTCTCCATCTCCTGCTGGCTACAACCAGAGACGCTCTCAAACCATGTGCCAGATTTCCACCTCCAACTGCATACTGGAGTTCCTGCCTGAAGAGTGAGAAGAAACACACTCATACCTGTCTGTCTCTATGTCCCATATGTCCTCATATCTTAATTCACAACCTGTACATGTCTGTTTGTCCTTCCTCTATGTCCATCCAATGTGTATTCTCTCTCTTTTCTCAGCTTGGGCAAACTGACTCTAAATGCTGCGCTAAGGCTGCATTTGACTGTTAGCTGTTGCACACTCGCGCACACATACACACGTTTACTTAGCTATAAAAATGGGGACATACCACAAATGTCTGTTGTTTTTAAATGAAGCTAATTAAAAATACTGTACTGTAAGTTTACTCTACCCCTAAAAGTAAACTTATTGCAGTGCAGTGCTTTATTTATGCATTTTCCAATTGAGAACGTACTTAAATGTTGCCAAAGTGAAATTTTAGCTTTTTTGGGGGACAATCTTGTATTTTTGTGCTGATTAATGCCTACCTTAAATGTGTGTCTGCCAAATTAATAAATACAGGTATTTTATTTATTAATTACGTTTTATTCATTAGAACATCTTAAAAACACTAGTTCATGAAAACACATACATTACAAATGGAGGCATATGTCTGATGGGCTTTTCTTGCTTCCAAAGTGAGTGTGAAATATAACACTTTACATTAAACATCATTCTGTCTGTCTTTTATATATGTGGCATTCATTTTACGCCTCGGCTGGCTGGTTCTCTCGCTCTTTCGCTGACCGCTCCCTCTCTCTTTCTCTTGGTCCTGTAGACTGCCCAGTAACGGTGTTGCATCTCTCCTCAGCGATTCAGCACTCTGTACCCGCAGAGAGCAGCGTCGAGAACAATACCGGCAGGTGCGCGAGCACATGCGCAGGAAGGACGGACCAATGCAGACCTGCGGCTGGAGTGTCCCACCCCGATTCAAACAGGTATCTGCCCTTTTGTTGACCCTGAACCCCTGACCTCAGCAGCAATACATCTCCAGACTCAATTCTCTAAAAGACTCAGTATCAAGTACTTCCAATCACCAGTACTAACTGCGATACTTATAGTAAAGGAAATATTATTTGTAATATCTGAGATTAAAATAGGTACTTATGGCCACTTAATATTAATATTTGAAAGCTGTCCTTATTAACAGTAAATAAACTGCAAATGATGAGACTGCTGTTTTTAGCAAACTCATAATAAACATCACACAAAGTTACTATGTTAAGTGTGCTAAAACAGTTCACATTTTCCACTTCAAAGCTTATGATACACATGCATTTTTATGATAAATAAATAATTAAATCACCAGTAAATCGTTTGTAATCATTTAGTAGTGGTGTTAATATATTCAGTTATGGAATCAGAAGTATCAATATTTAAGGATTGTTCTGTCCATTCCTACGAAGAGACTGGAGTGAGCCTGTTTGTCAGGGGACACCCACCAAAAGATAAGCAAAAAAAGCCTCCTAAAGGAAGAAAGGAATAAATGGCAAAACAAATAGGCAAGATGTTCTCCAAACATACATATCGCCGTTGTCTAATAAAAAGCACGTATGTCCAAAAAATAAACTTTTCATGAGCATGAAAAAACTCTTTTTCTCATAAACAATCTTACGATCGAAAATAACATAATTAGTCACCTTTAGCACCATAAATAGAATTCTATCATTACACATCTATTAGTGAACTGTTCGATATTTTAATTGGACTTTTTTTTGTTAGCGAACGTGAACATGCACGGTTTTCTTATCATGGGTTCCAATGGTGCATGTTCAGTTACAGACTCAAGTCTAACTTTTCGTGTTCCCAGAACTAAGTTGGTAGGTTATCAATTGCTAGAGAATTTATTTTTGGGTATAATCTGGGCTTTCACTTACTATTTTAGATTGAAATCAGTTTTATGACTAGGGTTTTTTAGTCCGGTTGTTGAGTGGACAGTTTGGTTTCGAGATGCGTTTTCTGGGTCCAGCGCATAAATTGCATGTCAGAATTAGCTTTCACTCGTGGTTTTGCGAAGATGGAAGTCTTACAACTGTATATGGCTGATACAGTATAGTCTACTTTTTAGAGCCACCAGACATTGTGCGTGCATGTATGGCTTTGGTTGTCAGGGAAATCACAGAACCAGCGCGATGTAGGCAATCTCTTCCCTACACTTCAGCCGGAGATCTGAGGTAAATTAGTTGACGCTCTTCAAAACATAAGGGCGGGACATACGCGGTTTTGATGGACACTTCTCAAGGCCAATGAAAATACTTGTTAAAGAGATCATCTTTTCATTGGTCATTTCAATGCACAATTGAACAGTAGGAAGAGGTCATTAGGCGCATTCCGTTTATCGTAAAAAGTCAAAATTGCCAAAAGTGGAGGTACCTGTTTTTCATTGGACAACGACGATATAAGAAAGGATGTGTCTTAGTTCAGCCCCTCGCAAAATAGGGGATGATCCTTTGATTCATGTTTGATGATGATCTCAAATGGCTTGTTGAGGATGTGTGAGATGTTCAAGACTATCATAAGCTATCATAAGTCCAGTGCAATATCATACATTTGAATTCTTGGTAAGTGTGCCTATGACAGGTCAAATCCCTTGCCTATTGTCAAGCAAAATAACTATGACTGCATGATTGTAGCTGCCATTGTTTGGCAATCGCACACTGGTTATTCTGGAATTGTGTTTTCAGATATTATTTTATTAACTTTTTTACATGGAAATAGTTAAGTGGTCCATGTTATACTAGTTTTTGGAGGGGCAACAGTGTGTGTTAGTGTTGCCATGGTTACAGTGTGTTTGTAAGGGATGCCCTGGTGACAGTGTCACCATGGCTCTAACTGTGATCTCCCACAGAATGGCTCCCAGGCGGACAGCACACAAGATGCCACGGCAAAGAGGACGCAGGCAAGTCCGAGTGGCAGAGGACCAGCATGCACCTCTCCCACCCTGTCCCCCTTAAATCCCGGCCCTAACCCGACTCAGACTCAGTCAGCAATCATGGCATACATACAGCAGAAAACTGATATAGCAGAAAATACCTTTGCTAAGTTATAAGAATGTTCAGAAATGACAACTAATGGTATAGACCGCAACAGTCTGGTTCCAAAAGTAAAAATCCCATTAATTTTTTCCATTGACAAATTGATTTTCAACGTTAACTTATAAACCTTTAAAGGCAGACCTACCTAGAGCTCTGAGGTTTTTCAGCGATGGTATATGCTTCCGTTGAAGCCATCAGGATGCGTTATTTCAACATTATTATTTAAAAATCGTGTTTGCTAGCAGAGTTCCTGGTAAACAACTACATTACCCATTGCATAGCAGAGAAAGCTTCACCAGTCAGAGAATCGCAGTCAACGAAGCCGGCGAAACGTGCCTCAGAGCGATCACCCACTCCCATGACGCACTGTGAATGACATAATATAGTCTCTTTTCCTTCCCCTTAAACTACTTATCTAGTTATATATATCAGAATATTTTGCAATAAATGAAAATAATGTTGTTTTGATTCTTATAATCAACAACCTAAAATCAACAGTTCTAAAGATTCACATCGCTTTATATTTGATTACGTCATTCGCAGTGCTTCATGGGATTGTAGTTCGTGCCCTTGTGAAAGACGGTAAGTACACAGCCTTGTACCTTTTGTCTTTTTGTCAGATTTTCTAATTAGTTTTGCCTCAAAACAAAACTTTTGATGTGATTCACCTCGGAGCTGGTTGGTTCCGTTCATGACTTAGAACTCTTTTATGGAGGATTATATAAAATCCCTATGCAAAAAATGAATGGGAAAAATACTTCCAGAACCCAGAAGGCTGAAAAAGTGGGCGGACACTGTTGCGCTCTATTAGAAGCTTTGATCATGCTTATGAATTACCAGCACTGAGCAGAATGTTACTTGAGCATTCAAGCTAACTATGTGTTGCTTGCACCACCAACATGACACAAAAAGAGGAAGTATTTATTGCGTTAGACCAATAGATTTGGCTAATTTCATTGCTAGTAAAAACGTATAATGTGATGCCTTTGCCAGACATCGTAATTGAAATGCCTGTATTATTTCTAAACAACCTGACATGTAAACACTTCAATTTACCATGTAAAGGTTATTAAAGGGATAGTTCACCCAAAAATGAAAATTCTCTCATCATTCACTCATCCTCATGTAGGGCTGAAACGATTAGTCGACGTTATCGAAAACATTAAAAAAATTCTGTTGTTAAATAGTCGTTTGATGTCATTTAACTTAACATGAGATCACATTAAACTCTAATGATGATGTACGAGAACAGCACTGCAGCTTGTGCCTGATGGAGGAGAGGAAGAAAACACAGCTCACAGTCCAGATGCACTCTAAACTTTCCATACAGCTTCAGGTGATGTAGATCGCAAAGTATGAGGGAATTATACAAAAATACCAAATAAGTAAATACAGAAGCACTTTCGTTGTGGAATAAGCGGAGCCGGAGCTGCCGCTCTGTTTTTGTTTACAAGACAAAAACACTTGATAACAATAAGATTTTTTGCAGTGAATTTTTTTTACTGAATAAAGTATCCCCCCCCTCGTTTTAATAATTGTTAGATTATTCGATCAAAATAATCGTTAGTTGCAGCCCTACCCTCATGCCATTCTAGATGTGTCTGACTTTCTTCTGCTGAACACAAAGATTTTTAGAGGAATATTTCAGCTCTGTAGGTCCATACATTGCAAGTGAATGGTGCCAAACTTTTAAAGCTCCAGAATGCACATAAAGGCATAATCCATAAGACTCCAGTGGTCAAATTCATATCTTCTGGAGCGATATGATTGGTGTGGGTGAAAAACATTTCTGTTTTTACCAAAACACAAGTCTGTTTTTACAAAAATTCTCCTCCCTGCCCAGTAGGTGGCGATATACATGAATGTAAATCACCAAAAATAAAAGAAGAAGAATCTAAAAGTGATAATGGAGAGTGATAGTAAAAAAAGGACTTCAATATTGAACTGTTTCGCACCCACACCTATCATATCTCTTCAGAAGATATAGATTTAACCACTGGAGTCTTATGGATTACCTTTATGCTGTGTTTATGTGCATTTTGGAGCTTCAAAATGTTGGCACCCATTTACTTGCACTGTATGGACCAACAGAGCTGAAATATTCTTCTAAAAATCTTCATTTGTGTTCTGCTGAAGAAAGAAAGTCATAAACATCTGGGATGGCATGAGGGTGAGTAAATGATGCAGCGTTTAATAATATACTGGAATCGTCTTAGATGAAAGTGAAAACATTAAAATGATCAGAAATATTATGCTGTCATCAGCTTCATTATAATCTTGATTTAGAAATCCTGACAACCCTGCTGCAAAGAGCAGCATAACTGGTCTTCGGCATGTGTTGTGTTTTAGATTCTGGTGTGCTGGGGTCCCTACCAGGCTTCTTAACAAGCTTAAAGCTGAAGTATGTAATTTTCTGTGCCACTAGTGCCACCAAACGGAATTGCAAAAAAAAAAAAATAATAATTTCAAAACAGGTTTCTGAATACACCCCCAGTCTGCCGTTGGCCACACAAATAGATAGTCCCGCCCCCAACTCACGGCATTTGTTGAGTAACTTTGTTGGGGCTCAATACAAAGTGAATGACAGTGCTTACAATTTCCGAGAAAATTAACTGAATGGCTTACTTATAGCTGTTTACATCAGCTTTAAACAGCAAAAAGAATATTTTGGTCAACCAACTTTGAAAGACCATGCTGGTCGGCCAGCTTTATCAGCTGAATTTCTCTGGTCCAGCAGTTAGGCCAATCCCAGACCAGCATTAACCAAAATGGTAATTCATGTTGGTGTAAGCTGGTCTTTTCAGCAGAGAAACATTACATGCCTAGTCCATATCATACCTACCTTCAGCATAGAAACACTTGAATTATAATTGGCAGCTCCCTCAGTCACTCATTAGCATTAGCTAACCATACAGTGCAGATTAACTCCCGTCATTGCGCATGCGTCTGCCTTGTAACCCCTTAAAAGACTTTGATCTGCTGTTCTGGTTTGCTGTTCTTGGTTTCCCCTTTTCTCTGTCTATCTGTCTGCCCTGGATCAAGGCAAGGTCATGATGGGGCCTCCAAGTCTGGCTTCTTTGTGCATGTAGTGTGTGGCAATGATCTTATTTGCGATGGCTTTCTGAAAATCACTCCCATCCTGTGTTCTCACAGGCCAATGAGAAAGAGGATAATCGCATGAAAAATGTCCCTGTGCCAGTATATTGCCGCCCTCTGGTGGAGAAAGACCCCAACAGGAAGGTAACGGATGAACACATACACAACTTTAGTAACACAAGATTTCTGGTTTTGTTTTTTATGGTTATGAATTTTGCTTTTTGCACAGCTGTGGTGTGCAGCTGGTGTGGATCTGACTGGCTGGAACACAGCCAATCAGGAGACTGCTGGTGTGAAGCCGTCCAATGGCTCTGATCCATTGACAGTAGAGGATGAAGGAGGAGACAACAAGAGTGAGCAGAGCTCTCCAGAGAAAAAGAAGGTAAACAGCTATAATAATAACACAAAGGCAGAGTAAAACATTTTTTGAGAAAATGTTCAAAATAATCAGTATACATAAATAGTAAACAGAAAAATGTACAGTATGTATGCACACAACTAGACTGTGAAGCTATTTCAAGCAGTTTAATTAATGTAGAAATCTCTTTTTCAATTTTGTCATATGCACATATAACTCTTTCTTTAAAATTTCCAATGATGAGTCCTGGTAGAGACGTTACATGGCTTAGAGCCACATTTGCTTTCCCAGAGACAACAGCTTTTACCACTGTTAAGCCTAACTTAACTCTGTGAACTGTATCTTTAAAGGAAATTAATGTCTTACAGAACCGCATTTGTAATTTGCACATCAACAAATTATTTTATCAGCGAACAGTTTGAGTGATTTTCTTAGTAGTAGGACTTAGTATAATATTGCACTTGTGTTTCACATTTTACTGGCTTCACTCCCCCATCTTTCTCTCAGTAAAAACGCCCAAAGTGAGTTTTGAGCACCGTGATTACACAGTATGCTTAAATTGCATCCAGACATTAATATGTTCCCTCTTCCAGCCTAAGGAGCTGCATGAGACTGACTCCATGAGCAGCCGTGTATGGATTCTGACCAGCACTCATTCAGCCAGTAATGTGGTCATCATTGATGCAAATCAGCCCTGCTCACTGGTCGACCAGTTTAATGTGTGCAATGCCCATGTGCTCTGCATCTCCAGTGTACCAGGTCAGTGTAACGGTATATGAAGTGGCTTTGGTAAAAAGGAGTCTCCACAGGACCTAAATATGGATAGATATAACATAAATATGTCAGCAACAATCAACAATGAAGAACGTTGCCACAAATGCTATGGGTTTTAAATGCAATTTTCTGATGGAGGATTCCTGTATCTGGCACCTTGTTGATTCCATATACATACAGAAAATGACACTGTTGCAGACTTATGAATGTTGCATAATTGCCAATTGCAGTGACAGTGCATATGTGTGTCTGTGTGTTTGTAGCGGCCAGTGAGAATGATTATCCAGCAGGTGAAATCTTTTTGGAGCAGCAGGGTGGTGATGGAGCTTCAGATGAGAAGGGTGGAGTGGAGGGAATGTTGGCTGGGATCACAATTGTGGGCTGTGCCACTAACTGCAGTGTAGTACGCAGCAACTGTTCTTCCCGCACTGATACACCCGTGCAGGACCGAAGTCAAGGTAAAAATAAGGATCTGTGCAGAGGTGTGTGTGGTTCTTGAAAAACTCATGCTTAACTGTGAAGATGAAAATATGAAACATTGAGACTACACATTCACTGCACTCTTTAATCAATATTTTTGTTCTAGTTATCTTTCATTACATGTATAATGCATTAAATATGGAATGCTACTAGATTTGATACTGAATGGATTGGTGAAGGGTTTTATGCAGTTCAGTTTTTATGTGTTTTATGTGTTTGTGTTTGTGTGTGTGTGGATAGCTCCTACAGCTCCAGTTTGCAGAAGCTTGGCAGTTTCACAGTCAGCGGAGGAAGCGACAGAAGCCATTGAGGTGTCAGAGGAGACAGAGCAAAGTGAAAATGCAGACAATGCCCTCGGATCTTTCACAGAACATGTCTTTACTGACAACACACACAGGTACCTCACTCCAGTGTTATTATAGTTTTGTTTTTTTATTTAGTTTTTATTTCTATTTTATATTTAATTTGTCATTACAATTTAGTTTAGTTTTCCTTAGTTTTCACAGTTTGTTAGTTTTAGTTTAGTTAGTTTTTATTTTAGTTTTAGTTTTAGTATTTTTTATGGCTGCCAAAGTTAAGCGTTTACTGGTTTAATTTAAAAAGTCTAACATCATTACATTTCACTGGCACTCTTGTGTTACGTCTATCTAGTGGTATTTTCATGTTTAATGTGGATTGTAAATGTTGCAAAATGTATAATATAGGGTCAATATGGGCAAAGTGACAAAAGACATTTAAGATTGATCCACATTGTATCCATATGTATTTCATTAAATGATTATAAATCATTACTAAAATAAACTTTGGGGAGTATACAGTTAAAGGGATAGTTCACCCAAAAAATGTAAGTTCTCTAATCATTTACTCACCCTCATGCCATCCCAAATGTGTATGACTTACTTTCTTCTGCTGAACACAAATGAAGATTTTTAGAAGAATATTTCAGCTCTGTAGGTCCTCACAATGCAAGTCAATAGGGGCCAAATCTTTGAAGCATGAAAAACCACATAAAGGCAGCATAAAAGTTATGCATACTACTCCAGTGGTAAAATCCATGTCTTTAAAAGCGATATGATAGGTGTGAGTGAGAAACAGATCAATATTTAAGTCCCTTTTTACTGTAAATCTTGACATCTGCAGTCTCCTTGGCAATCATGATTTCAAGCTTGATTATATTTCCCAGCACCATATAGCACTCAGCGAACTGTACTAGCAAGTGTAATCGAGCTTGAAATCATGATCGTTCCTGTAGACTGCAATTGCAAGATATACAGTGAAAAAGGAGTTACATTTTGGACTGTTCTCACCCAAAACAGATTAGATAACTTCAGAAGTCATGGATTAAACAACTGGAGTTTTATAGATGACTTTTATGCTTCCTTTATGTGCTTTTTAGAGTTTCAAAGTTTCAGACCCTATTCACTTTCATTGTATGGACCTGTAGAGCTGAAATATTCTTCTAAAAATCTTTGTTTGTGTTCAGCTGAAGAAAGAAAGTCATACACATCTGGGATAGCATGAGAGTGAGTAAATGAGAGTTTTAATTTTTGGGTCAACTATCCCTTTATGTTTTTGAATTGAAATTGATTTTACTTTGGGATGTGTGGTAGAACTCATTTCATGACCACTGTTGGGAAAAGCAATGGTAAAGAAAATGACAGAAATTTTAGGTAAATCTAGATAAGCTTATAAACAAGTAAAAGTTAACTTAATGTTATGATGTGAAAGTGTAGAAGAAAATATAAAAATTAATTTCAAATATTTTTCCTCTGTCCCACTTTACCAGTAGGCCCTGCTGTATAAACACATCTGGGATTTGGTCAAAAGAGGATCTTCAAAGGTTCTACTTCCCAGTGTTGAATATTTCTTAATTTATGCTTTTGACTAAGGTAGAAGACATCCTAAGCTTTCGTCAAAGGTATAATGTCAAGTTATGTGTCATTTGGATCATAATTCAGTGTCAAGAAAATACAAATTTCCAAAATTTTCCCACTTTGCCCATATTCACCATATTATGTCAAAAACTAAAATGTATTTATTTTAGTTAGTTTTGGAGGAATGAAAATATTGAGTTTAGTTTCAGTTTTTTCCAATAATTTCAGTTTTTATTTTATTTTAGTTAACGAAAATGATTTTAGTTAGTTTTCGTTAACTATAATAACACTGCCTCACTCACAAATCTTTGTATAAAACCACGGTAAACTGATATAAATGTACTGTTGAGTTCCTGTTTTACTTATTTCATTTATTTGATACTGGTTTATTAACAAGCCCATTCGTTGGTTGAAAAATAAGTCCAATATCCTGCCTTCAAGTCATCATGCGAGAGGTCAGTGGTTGTAGTTACATTTGTGTTTAAATTTCTAGATATGTTTTGACCTAAACTGTCCCAAGTTTGTTGGCTATTTTATTGGCCCTCAGTAATTCATGCATGATGTACAGTTGTAACAATGGGCTGGCAATGACAGGCAGATGAAGACGAGATGATGTGAAGAACCCAAGTGCAGTTTATTACAAACGTGAAATCCAAAAAAAACGTAAATCCAAACGTGAACAAAACATAAACATGAATTTGACTTAACTAAACTTGACTTGATTTAACTTGACCTGACATGATGTAACATATGCTGGAACTGCTGACAATGATGAAGACGAGAAGATGAAGAACCCAAGTGCAGTTTATTTACAAAGTACGTGAAATCCAAAAACCCTAACCATAAACGTGATCAAACAAAAACAAACTAGACTTGACTATGACTACAAAACATTCACATTCAATACTTGACCACTAGACAATGCAAACATGAGGCTTAAATACATGGACATGGGGGAACATAAACCAATGAACAAACAGAACTGATAACAAGATAAACAATAACCCAATGAAAACATGACACAAGAACATGGAGGGAAAACAGAAATCACATGATAAGGGAAACAGGAACACATGACATGAAACAGGAACTAGAATTTCAAAATAAAAGACATGAAATCAACAAAATACACCTGACATATCCCCCCCACTAAGGGGTGGCTCCTGACACCCCAACACATAAACAAAACACGTAAAACATGACAAATTCAAAGTTCTGTGGGGGGGGGGGGTGTGTCTTGAGATGTGGGGCGTGGCATGGCGAGAAAGGGCGAGGGGCATGGGACCAAGGCAAAGTCCGTGGGGGGTGGAGCCATGAGAGGCAGAGTCGTGAGAGGCTCGAGGGGCGGAGCCATGGAACATGGTGCCCGGAGAGTAGCCAAAGACTCGAAGGGCCAGGGTGGAGCCGATGGCAGGGAGGACCAAGGCGGTGCTGGAGGCTCGGAGGAGCAAGGCGGAGCTGAGGGATCGGAAGACTGAGGTGGAGCCGGTGGGACTGAGGACCAAGGTGGAGCCATAGGGAAGGAGGTCCCCGGTGAAGCTGACAGCTCAGAGGGACAAGGCGTAGCCAGAGGATCGGAGAGCCAAAGCGGAGCCAGGTGACCGACAGACCAAGGAGGAGCCGGAGGGACGAGGGACCCCAGCACAGCCGACAGGCTGAAGGACCATAGTGGAGCCGAGGGAACGCTGAGCTGAGGCAATGTCGAGGGACCGACAGGCCAAGGCGAAGTCCAGGGCTCGGAGGGTCCAGGCGGGGTCGGAGGGCCCAAAGTTCCCCTTGCCTGCTCAGGAGAACTAAGGGTGGGTATAAGTGTGGGAACCATCTCCAGGTCCTACTGCTCAGGTGTGGCTGTGACATGGCATGGAGCAGGCTGAGGCGTTGCTGTGATGTGGCATGGAGCAGGCTGAGGCGTTGCTGTGACGTGGCATGGAGCAGGCTGAGGCGTTGCTGTGACGTGGCATGGAGCAGGCTGAGGCGTTGCTGTGACGTGGAACTCTGGCTCGGCGGTGGCCATGACGTGGAACTCTGGCTCGGCATCCACCTCCCCTACAGTGAACGGGGAACCAAAGAACCGTAGGGCGAGGTCGATATTGAGCCAGGCTGAGGGAACTGCGACCACCAGGCATCAAAAAAGAAAATGGACTCATTTAGTCCAAATCTAAAACAGTCTTTGAGGGCAACCTCATTAAAGTCTACCTGGCTGGCTAGACCGCAGAAGTCCTCAACATAGTCCTCCAGGGGACGATTCCCCTGACGTAGGCGCAGAAGTAAAACCGCTGGGTTCATGGTTGGTCGAGTATTCTGTAACGTATGCTGGAACTGCTGACAATGACGAAGACGTGAAGATGAAGAACCCAAGTGCAGTTTATTTACAAAGTACGTGAAATCCAAAAACCCTAACCATAAACATGACTATGACTATGACTATGACTATGACTACAAAACAACATTCACATTCATCACATTCAATACTTGACCACTAGACAATGCAAACATGAGGCTTAAATACATGGACATAGGGGAACATAAACCAATGAACAAACAGAACTGATAACAAGATAATTAAACAATAACCCAATGATAACATGACACAAGAACATGGAGGGAAAACAAATCACATGACAAGGGAAACAGGAACACATGACATGAAACAGGAACTAGAATTTCAAAATAAAAGACATGAATCAACAAAACACACCTGACACATGATAAACCCAACAGTGTTACATTAACACAATACCTCACAAATGATCATGGCAAACATGAGGGTGTAAATACATAGACAAGGGTAACAAGACAACCAATGAACAGACAGAACTATAAACAAGATAACAAGACTAATAAACTTAAACCAATGACAAACTAGAACTGATAATGAGTTAACAAGACAATAAACCAATGAAAACAAGACACATGAACACGGAAGGGAAACAGGATGATCACATGACTTGACATGGAAACAGAGAATCACATGACATGGCAGGGTAACAAGAAAAAACATGACATGCAACCACATGACCTGAACAGGAACTAAACTTAAAAAAAAAAAAAAAGACATGAAAACAAGAACAAAACACATAAACGTGACAACAGTACATATTAGAATTACTCAGCATTCCCAAACAAACTTTACTTTTGTAAGTGAACAGATCTACGAATCAGTTATTTTCACATGGTGGACTATAAAATATGCAAAAATAGAGGTAGTCAAAAATGCATGGACCACATGGCATTTGATGTGTAAATGCTAATCCGTCCTAAATGCATCCTGAACAGCAGTAAAGAGACAACCCTCACCTGTCAGTCAACCGCTGTTCTAAGACAAGAGTTTAAACATAGCAGTTTACAAGTGACTTTAAAAGGAAATAACTGTCGGATCAGAACATTTTAAAAAAGTGGATTCATACCACTTTGAACAAGAACTTCACAGATCTTCATTGTGTCTGATATCAACATGCAGGGACACAGATGAGAAGCACACACATCTGCAGTTCAGGTTTAAACAGGTCATTCACAAAAATAATGGATAATGCTTCTCAAAATGTTGCGTTGTTGCTTAGATTGATTTTCAGCAGCATCTGGGAGACATTGTGCCATTTTTGCACACTTTCTATGTCTTTTATTACTTTTTGCAGTTTATTATCATGCAGTAGCATAGTGAAGGATAGTGATTAATGTATGTCGTCATGAAATTCTCAACTCTCCCCTCGGCATACAAACACAACTGGACACAGGAGATGCATTTAAGCAAGCATTTCTGGGAGTACAGTGGGAAAATCACACTATAACACTATAAATTATACCTATTTATACACACCAGTGTAAAATAGCGACTGTCCCTCACGCTCTTGTATATGTGCTTGTACATTGGGGAAATCCCAGAGTTTTACATAAGAGGGAAACCCCACTATTGCAGTGCAATTCTGCTGCAGGTCGCGATAGAAAGTAAAGGAAGAAAACACAGAAACAACTCTGGAATATCTGGAAATAAAGCGAAGCAACGGAGAATAAAATAGCAAAGTCTTCCTCATATCCCATGTTTGTTAAGTACACATGCGTCGTGGGGAAAATTACATTGCTGTGGAGATGTATGTATGCGGGAGTAAAGAGTACATCTCTTATACAGTGCATGTAAACAGGAACACTGTTTTTCTCGCAGTTACCTGCTTTCTTGCAATAAGCCGCTTTCTGGTGTCCATGTAAACATAGTTAATGTTGCTGTGTCCGTCTGGTTGGAGCAACATTTTCAAAGTGCCACAGAGCTACTGTGTTTACAAATTTTGGGGAAATCAGCTTACTTATAGTTGTCTATATACTTTAAGCTGGGATAGTGGAAACTATTTTAACAACAACAACAAAATACACACTTCACCTTTAAATGTTCTGCTCTGTTTTGATGTGTGCTCTGTGTTATTGTGAAACATCAGTGAGGCAGGTGTACCCAAGGAGCAAGTGACATCAGCGCCTACAGGCTCAGGGGAGGCAGGAAATGACCGTGCAGGAACAAGTGCTGCTCCCACCATGTGGCTGGGAGCCCAGAATGGCTGGTAGGCATCATCTCTCTCTCTCTGTCTCTTTCTCTCTCTCAATTCATTTCTTTTTTTTCTTTTTTTTTAATTCAGCTTTATTGGCATTACAAATTGGAGTATAGTATTGCCAAAACATTTTAAGGTTATGTACAAACAAAATGTTTTAAATACAATAATAATACAATAATAATACAACAAAAAAATAGTAATGAAAAGGAAAACATTTAAATCCTAAGAATGATTATAGATATGTACAAAAAAGACACACAAAATATACACAAAATTAATTAAATGTATACAGTGAATTAGTTATGTCTAACAAAGTGAATGACAGACACATATTTAGCAACTAGTGCAGCTGTGCAGTCGTCCTCTCCAAGAATATAGGGAATTTTCTCTGTATCACTGAGTTTAAGGAATGATGGATTCAGTTAACTTTCTCTCTCCCTCTATCTCTTTTTGACATGTATTCACACACATACAAAAAGCATCCCATTTTCACGTCCCATTGTAAAGTCATATTTCCTTGACACCAATACTGTGACATTAAGTCATATTTCCTTGACACCAATACTGTGACACTGAGCACTCACATACACAAAAAAATTGAAAACACTCTGTCATGTCTCTGTAAACTCTCTCAACAGGCTTTATGTCCATTCTGCAGTGTCAAACTGGAAGAAATGCCTCCATTCCATCAAACTCAAAGACTCTATACTGAGTTTGGTGTAAGTAGAATCAGAGTGATATAAATGTTCTAAAATGATTAAAAATAGCAGGTGTTATATAAAGAACTGTAACAATGTCCCTTTATTTTTTTTAATAAATAAAATTTGCTTTGCGCTTTTCACAATGCATATTGTTTCAGTGCAGCTTTACAAAGAATTATGCTTTACAAATCCCTGTGTTCATCTCTGTGTCTTTCAGGCATGTGAAAGGGAGGGTTCTTGTTGCATTAGCTGATGGCACTCTTGCAATTTTCCATAGAGCTGAAGGTTTGCCTCATCTCACTTGAAAATCATTACAACTGAACTGTAATTTATTTGGGTGTAAATGTTATTAGGTTGACAGATGTTATTACAATAGGATGACACAAATGGAATCACACAATTTTGAGCTTTTTCTTTGTGTATGAAATCTACACACAGATGGACAATGGGACCTATCAAACTATCATCTAATGGATCTGGGTCGACCCCACCACTCCATTCGATGTATGGCTGTGGTGCATGACAAAGTGTGGTGTGGTAACAAAAACAAGATCTATGTCATCCAGCCTAAGAGCATGCAGATCGAGGTGAGACCATTATTAAATGTGCTGTCCCAGGTCAGGCTAATATCTTATTTGTTTCCACATTACAGCCATTATGTGAAGAAAATAAAAACTGATACCTAAATAAGTACCAAAAAACATGTGAAACTGCCAGTGATTTATTTCATTCTACCATTCTTTGGCCTGATTTCTCTCTGTCAGCCTTTCTCTTGCCCTCAGGACTTCATTTTGTCTCTGTGTTTCTCTCTCTGCTTATAGAAATCATTTGACGCTCACCCACGCAAGGAGAGCCAGGTGAGGCAGCTTGCATGGATTGGTGATGGCGTCTGGGTTTCAATTCGTTTGGATTCAACGCTCCGCTTGTACCACGCACTCACACACCAACATCTACAAGATGTGGACATTGAGCCTTACGTCAGCAAGATGCTTGGTAACACTCCTCACTCTGACCTCAACACTCTAGGGTCCCATCTAAAGCTCAAAGTATACTTCGTCAGGTGTAAACACTGAGTGAGTGTGGTGTAGTGGACTAAAGCACTGAACTGGTAAGTGGAAGGTTGTTGGTTCAATCCCCACAACCACCACCATTGTGTACTTGAGCAAGGCACTTAACTCCAGGTTGCTCCAGGGGATCAGTGCCCTGTAATCAGGGCACTGTAAATTGCTTTGGATAAAAGCCAAATATGTAAGTGCATCTCTGAATGTGCAGAATGCCCATGCACCTACATTATTTGCACTAGTGGCATCACTCATCATTGAGCTGTTGCTGTCATGAGGTGCTAGAAGAAGATTTAATCACCTGTAAACAATAGTAGACGAAGCTGGAAATAACATTTCAAGAGCTCTTGTGTGAGGAGGTCAGGATATATCTGTATTTGGATAACTCAAGTCTGAAGAAATATAAAGACATGTTTATGGGTCTAAACTCTTGAAGATAAATATTTCAGTACCTCATAGCAGTCATAGTGCACATGCCCCAACCGCCTGTGTATGCATGCTCAGTCTTATGAGGTATATTTTGAAAGGTTAGCGTCAGACTGAATTTAGATGCTAGCGTTCACATCAAAACCGAAGTATACTTTGGGCTTAAGTGTAACATCGTGGTTAAGTGTTAGTTTAGTAGTGACTTGCTTGCTTGGCTAAGTGACTCTAGGGGGTCGCACACTGGATGCGTCTGGCGGACTACATGGTTCGTTCTAAAATTTGAAACAACTGTTTTCAACGAAAGTACGCACACCCAGCTACGACTCCAGAAGCTATTTTCCATTAAATTTGACCCAAATCATTATCAAAGGACATAGATTATTTACTCTAGCATTGTTCATCTTGAAGAAGGGAAAAACCTCGGTAACTGTTGTGTGTACTGTCCGCCATCTTAACCACATCGACATTTCCTGTGTTTGATACCTGTGCCATGTCCTAGCTGCGACACGCCGTGGCGCTTCTCATCCGGTGTGTGACCGCATTAAGCCTAGCTTTGCAAGTGTTGTGTGTGTTCTGAATCATTAATGTTATTCCTAATTAAATTAGTGCATTTTATTTTAAGTTGCTTTGGTAAGAAAGTGTCTGCTAAAGACATAGTTCAAATATATATATATATATATATATATATATATATATATATATATATATATATATATATATATTTTTTACATTTTAAAGATGTAAATATGTTGTTAATTATTTTATTCATTGATTAATGACAGCATACAGTATTGCCTATTCTGTTTGAATGATCAGCAGCAGTGTAAAAGTTTTACGTATATGTTGCCTTTTCTATGATTGACAGGTACAGGAAAGCTGGGGTTTTCATTTGTCAGGATAACCGCCCTGCTGATTGGAGGAAACCGGTTGTGGGTGGGAACTGGAAATGGTGTCATCATCTCTATTCCTCTGACTGAAAGTAAGTCTTATGGGTGTGTTGTATGCACACACACACCTAGAAGTAAAATATTTCAGAGAAATAACTTCGACAAGAATAAACAAAAATGAAACAAGAATGTATAGATTTGTTGGCAAACTTTAATGGGATAGTTCACACAAAAATAACAATTTTGCAATTTACCAAAGATCTAAAGAAAAATAGCAGTTTGATTTACCAGAATGTACAAAGTTTATGATAAAAGAGTTTTGCAAAAAATGCAAATGTCTTGGCTTATGTCTTAAAGGGATTATTCATAAAAAATTTAAATTCATCATTTACTCGCTGCTGAAAGATTTACTTTATACAACGAAACCTGACAGATGTAACATATCAAAATCTATTTTAAAGTGTATCACTTTCCAATAAATCAAAAGATGGATTGAGACAGATCCACAGATTAAGGGTTAAACCCCGGATATCCACTGACCCTAGAACCACCACTGCCATGAATCCAGATCATGAACTGCTAGGTTACCAGAACCTTCCATAAATCTTTTAACTTCCCAACAACCTGTGTGCCCCCCTTTTCACATCTCTTGCTTTACATCTCTATTTCTTATTGTCTATTGTATCATTATCGTCTTTCGCTTCGTCTCATGCTCTCTTGTCCTGCCCTGTTCCCCGCCCCGCTTCCTCCTTACTGTAGCAGTAGTTCTTCATCGAGGTCAGCTCCTCGGACTGAGGGGTAAGTTTGGAGCGGTACAACTGTAATTGTTATATCACGTCACGCTTTATTTGGGTAATACATTTTCTTCTTTCTCTTTCATTTATGCCATCGTTTAATATACTTTTTTTTTTCAGTGGCTTTAGCATGGTTTTGTCATGGTTGAATTCTCTCTTTTAGCATTAGTGCCTACATTATGTTTATTTTAAATGTTGTTGTCATAAACGCCATTATGTTTTGGTTTTGTGTTGTATCTGTATGAATAGCTGTGGAGTTGTAATAGTCTTGCATGCTGTGAGGTCTTTATCACAAAGAATCATGTTTGTTTTTCTCTTCTGCACCTGGCAGATGTATTCCTGGCAGTGAGTTTCTGTGATTGGTCATTTCAGTGTATTATTGTTTTTTTCCATATGTTTGCAGCCAATAAGGTGTCACCCACGTCGTCAGGGGGCGTGATCCATGTATATGCAGATGATAGTAACTCTGAAAAGAGTAGCTTCATACCCTACTGCTCTATGGCTCAGGCTCAGCTCTGTTTCCATGGACACCGAGATGCAGTCAAGTTCTTCGTGTCAGTGCCAGGTTTGTGTTTAAGTTTTCAAAGTTTTATAAGGGGGGTAATACAGTATAACTAATATAATATAATTTTAAAGGGATAATTTCATGAGAAATCAAATTGTCCTTTTTCTTTTGAGATAAGAGTACTGTAAAATACTGTGAAAATATAAAGTAACTTTCAAATACTTTCATTTTAGACCCTACCTCAAGTATTCATATTCGAGGAGTGTTTACATAGAAGTCTTTAAGAGATTGTTCCCCTAAAAATGAAATTTGTATCAGCATTTACTCGCCCTCATGTTATTTTAAACCTGTATGATTTTCTCCTGTTGAACATAAATGGAAATGTTAGGCGGAGTCTCGTGGCGCCATGCAAGGGTCGGACGTGTGAACTGCGAGCTCTGCACATTTTGCTAGTTTTTAATACTTTTTGTATCATAAACCGGTGAGATTTGATACACCCTGATCCATAACTGTTCTATGAAGACAATATGTCAAAGAATTCAAAATCCTTGGGCTCTGGAGATATTAAAAGACACTTACGTGCTCAAGCTGACACCCCTGACAGGGCCGTAGACCAGGGACTCAATTTGGACGGTGCGGCGGGAGAGATTCAGCTGTCAACTGTCGAGCATGTCGGCAATGTTGGCGAATGTCATTGCGGACTTGGAGGATCTTGCTGTAATACAGTACGTAGATCGATCACCACCATGGAGACGGACTTCTCTGAGTTTGTTACAAGAATGGGGGATGTCGAGAAACGGATCGATTATCTGGAATCATCGAAGAGGGAATTAGCTGCTAACCCGCTAGCGACCAAGATAGATTTGCAACGCATCTGGGAAAAACTGGAAGACCTTGAGAATCGGCGAAACAACGTCCGAATCGTTGGAATTCCTGAGAATGAAGAAGGCCGAGATATGGTAAAATTCCTTGACGAGCTCTTTCCAAGTCTGCTCGATATAACAGGCCATAAGCTGGAAATCGACCGAGCTCACAGGGTCCCGGCTCTGAGATCCACTGAGGGAGACAGGCCCCGATCGATTCTGACCAAATTTCTGAGATCATCTGATAAAGATCTTGTATTACGCGAGGCGAGGAGTAAAGCAAGGCTTTCTTGGAAAAACCACAACATTTTCTTGTTCCCAGACTTTGCGAATTCGACAAGAGAGAATCGTGATCAATTCAAGGAATGCAAGAAACTCTTACATCAGCGGAAGGTCGCTTTTGCACTGATGTTCCCGGCCAAATTGAGAATAGATACTAAGGATGGCTACAAAACATTTACATGCCCACAACAAGTGATGTCCTTCATAAAGTCAGTGTAATGAGTAAGTTATTGTGTGATGCTCTTGATACAGCCGTGTGGACCTGACTCACTTTGTTGCTTTTTGTGTTGGTTCCGCCTAGCGGCTGGAGTTTGTTTTGTGGAATAACACTCCTTTGGGAAAGTTTGTGGAGGTATCTGAACATTCTTTGTACTTATGCCTCCTATTGGATGGAGTTTGTTTTGTGGAATATTTCTTGCAAATTATTAGAGTGATTAGGGCATCTGTTCCACTTATGTTACGGTCGAATGGGCCGTCTCACTGAACATTCCTTTGACTGTCCGAGGAAAATGAACGGCCCTTTTTTTAATTTATTTTATTTATTTATATATATATATATATATTTATTTGCTGGTTCCGCTGCAGGCTGAAGTTTGTTTTGTGGAGGCACACACCTTCGGGACAGTTATGTGGATGAATCTACATGTTCCTTGTGTTTATCCTGCCTAATGGCTGGAGTTTGTTTCATAGATTATCTTCTGTTGTGTAATTCTGTTTTACAAATTTTTTTATAGAAACACAGGACTTGAGCAATCCGATGGCAAAGATGTTGTGGGGGCTCTTGTAGCCGTACATGGACCGTTTGAGTTTAGAGGGATGGACGCTGGTTGGCGCTGTTGTGCGCAGGGTTAATGCGCACGTTTTTCTTTTTTCTGTTGTTTTTTTTTTTGGGGGGGGGGGGGGGGGGGTTGATTGTTGCACCAATGTGGAATGTGGCCTTTATAATTTTATTTTTGACACGCAATCTATTTTTTCTAATATGTCAAAATGTCAAATGTTAATATGAGTGGATTATCTCTCTCCATGTGGAATGTGAATGGGTTGGGGCACCCCATAAAAAGAAGGAAGGTTATTTATTTTTTTTCTTAAACGAAAGAAATATGATTTAGTGTTTCTTCAAGAAACGCATCTTTCCCCGCAGGAAGCTGAAATATTTGGGAAGATATGGGATGACATGTTTTCTTTAGTGCTAGCTCAAGTAAGAGCAGGGGAGTCATTACACTGATAAGTAAACATCTACAATTCAAATGTCTCAAACAGATTAAAGATAAATTAGGAAGAGTCATTATTGTTTTAACAGAAATTGAGGGGCAAAGGTTGATTTTGGCTAATATTTACGCACCTTACGCTGATGATCAGGGCTTTTTTATAGATCTTGAAGGGATGTTGCAAGCCTCTGGCACCCCTCATGATATAATATTGGGAGGAGACTTTAATTTATTTATGGACTCAGTCCTTGATCATAGTGAAGCAAAAGTGTGTAAGCCCCCTAGAGCAACATTGATGCTTCATAGGATGTGTAAAGACTTTTGATAGGGATCTGGTAGGAACTATACATTTTTTCATCAGTCCATAAGATTTATTCTAGTATAGATTTGTTTTTGTTTTTATATCCAAGTCCCTCATTTCATCTGTTGTTGATTGCTCAATTGGAAACATTTTAGTCTCAGATCACGCCCTGGCGAGTTTAGAAGTGTTGCCACATATGGAGAACAAGAAATCATATAGTTGACGTTTTAATGTATCCCTTTTGCAAAATCCTGAATTCCAACAAATGCTAAAGGCTGAAATCAATGTCTATATGGAGACCAACTGGTCCTCAGTATCCTCTGTGGGCATGGCTTGGGAGGCACTTAATGTGGTTCTTAGGGGTCGAATCATACAGGATCCTCATTAACAAAAAATCCAAAGCACGGGAAATCGTGGAGTTGGAAGGGAATGTTAAAAGTGCCGAGGCAGAGCTGAAGCGCCGAATGTCTTCTGATGGCCTCAGAGAATTGACCCAATTGAAAAACAGTTATAATACTATTTTGTCGCAGATGGTGGTGTTTTGGCTATTCAGGGCAAGACAGTCATATTTTGAGTCGGGGGGACAAAGCAGGGAAGCTTTTGGCTAGATATTTAAAGCAGAGAGAGTCTTTTTCTACCATTCCCTCAGTGAAAGCTGCTGGTAGTGAAATATTTACCTCAGCCATTGATATTAATAATGCTTTTAAAGAATTCTATCTTGATCTCTGTAGTTCCACATCTTCGTCTACTGATGAAGACATTAGAAACTTTGTGGAACCATTAGAACTCCCTAAACTGAAGACTGAGCAAAAAACATTATCTTGATTCTGAAATAACCTTGGAGGAGCTTGGCAAGGTAATTAAGGCCTTGCCTACAGGCCAGATGGTTTTGCAGCTGAATTATATAGATCTTATGCTTCAGAACTGGCTCCACTTTTGTTAGAAGTTTATACGAAATCATTAAAGAATGGAAAGCTTCCGCCAACCATGACATAAGCCCGGATCAGTCTGATTCTTAAAAAGGATAAAGATCCAAGCAAGTGTAATAGTTACCTTCCAATTTCCCTGATCCAGCTAGACGTAAAAATATTGTCTAAAATTCTGGCTAACCGATTATGACATCCCTTATACATATAGATCAGGTGGGGTTTATTCGGGGCCGCAACTCTTCTGATAACATTAGGCGTTTTATCAATATTATGTGGTCAGTGGTGAATGATCAGACCCCGGTCGCAGCCATCTCACTTGACGCCGAAAAAGCGTTTGATATGGTAGAATGGGATTATCTTTTTAAGATTTTGGAAATATACGGGTTCGGGAATACTTTTATTGGATGGATTAAGTTACTTTATAGACACCCAGTAGCGGCGGTACAAACAAATGTATTAATTTCAGATTATTTTATTCTGGATAGGGGAACCCGGCAGGGTTGCCCACTTTCCCCATTATTGTTCTGTCTTACCCTGGAATCATTAGCAGCCGCGATAAGGGAAGATGATTTTCCAAGCTTTTGCTTTATGCAGATGATATTTTATTATTCGTCTCTGACCCCATTAGATCTATGCCTTGCCTCCAAAAAATTATTAATTCCTTTTCTAAATTCTCGGGATACAGAGTCAATTGGTCTAAATCTGAAGCTTTGCATTTGACAGCGTACTGCCCAGTAATGGCTTTTCAACTGGGCGCCTTCCTGTGGCCCAAACAGGGCATTAAGTATTTGGGCATTTTATTCCCAGCAAATTTGTCTGATTTAGTTAGAGTTAATTTTGACCCCTTAAAAAATACGTAGGTTTTCGAGCAATGTGGGCAGGTGGGCTTAATTATATATATCTATGACTGGGAAGGTTAATGTTATTAAAATGAATTGTATTCCAAAATTCAACTACCTGCTACAATCTCTCCCTGTAGATGTCCCCCTCTCTTATTTTAAGCAATTTGATAGCATCCTTCAATTGGAACGGTAAGCGTCCAAGATTTCATTTTAATAAGTTACATAGGCCGATTGACAAAGGTGGGCTAGGCCTACCCAAGGTTTTGTTTTATTATTATGCATTTGGTCTCAGACATTTGGCTCATTGGTCGCTTCCACCTGAAAGTGCCCCTCCCTGGTTTTGTATTGAACAGGAAGTTCTTGCCCCTATTTTGCCATTTCAAAGCCTTTTATCAAACTAATCGGAGAAGTTATGTTACACCCCGTTATCTCGCATTTGCACTTGGTATGGACAGAAGTGTCCAGAGTGTTTAATTCGGACATTTATCTAAATGTTGCCTCAAGCATATGGCTGAATCCTAAATTATGTATTAATAAGTCCCCTTTCTGCTGGTCAGAGTGGATTGTGAGTGGGGGTTACTACACTCAGTGACCTATATGAAAGTGGAGTGTTGAGATCTTTTGAGAATTTGGTTCAACATTTTGGGATTCCCAGATCTCAATTCTATAGGTATTTACAGCTGCGCCACCTGCTCTTTATTGTTTTTGGGAGAGGCATACACCCCCCTAAAGCAGCAGATACTCTGAGAGAGGTGATTACTGCTTTTGGAAAAGGTCATGAGGCCTCAGTGTATTACTCCCTACTAATTCAGAGTCTGGGGGACAGAGCTTCAACTTCTCTCAAGAGATAATGGGAGAAAGATTTAAATTTGGTATTGGAGGAGGGAGTGTGGACTAGGATTCTATAAAATGTCAAGTCTGCATCTAGAGATGCAAGGGTTCGCCTTATGCAATTCAAGATTTTACATAGATTTTATTGGACCCCCTCTAGATTGTATAGGCTTGGTCTTAAAGACACATCCACCTGCTGGCAATGCCAATCAGAAGATGGAGACACAACCCATGTCTTTTGGGGGTGTGTTAAGATCCAAGAATTTTGGTTGAAGGTTCAGAGTTATTTTGTGACGTTTTGGGCACTCAAATTTTACTTTGCCCCAGACTTTGTATTTTGGGCAATGGGGCGGTCATAAATTTGGGGGATAAACATATAAAAAATTGGGTTCTGACCAGTATCATGATTGACAGACAAATTATTTTAAGGGGTTGGAAGTCAGACGGATCGCCATCATTTCCGAAGTGGTGTGCGGAGATGGGGAGGGTGGCAGCTTTCGAGGAGGTGGCAAGTAGAAGGCTAGGGTTTGGAGAATTGTTTGTCAGGAAATGGGGTAATTATTTAGCATTTTTGGGGGACTCTCGGGGAGGGGATGGGGAGAGAGAAGTCTAGTTTAATTATGTATGTTTATTATATATATATTTGTGTGTGTGTGTGTGTGTATTATTATATGTGACCACAGGGGTGTTCGTTGGGGGTTAGGGTGGTGTTGGTGATTGGGGAGGGATATTAGTGGGGGTTAAATGTTAAATGTTCATTCTATGTGTATGTGTTGTGTTTTTCCTCTGTTGTGTATTTTTAAATCAATAAAATGTTTTAATTACAATAAAAAGGAGCTGTTAGGTAGTATGTTACCCTCAGTCACCATTCACTTTCATTGCATATTTTGAATCAATGGTGATTGAGGCTAACATTCTGCCTAACATCTTTTGTGTTCCATGGAATTAAGTCATATGTGTTTGGTATGAAGGTGATTAAATAGTGACAACATTTTTCATCTTTGGCCAAACTAACCTGTTAAAGGCAAACTTTATGTTTTGGTGCATTAAAGAACTTTCCTAACATTATAAGTGAACCGAGGGAAGAAAAATTAAATAATAAAAAAAGGATGATTTCACATCTAGTTCTGTTTACTCCAAATACAGTATCTCATCCTTTATTTTCAGGAAATGTGTTGGCCACCCTGAATGGTAGTGTGCTGGACAGCCCATCAGAGTCACAGGGGTCCTCAGCAGCCCCAGCAGACACAGAGGCACAGAGCCTTCAGAACGTGCTGGTGCTGAGTGGAGGGGAGGGTTATATCGACTTCCGAATTGGTTAGAAGTGCTCACATTTCTCTCTCTCATACATCTGAACTGGTCTTCCATACATTTACTCATGCTCTCTCTTTCTCAGGTGATGGCGAGGATGATGAGGCAGAGGAAGCCGAGGGTGAAGCCCCTCAGATGAAGCCAGCATTGTCTAAAGCAGAGAAGAGTCATATCATTGTGTGGCAGGTGTCTTATGGGCCAGAGTGACACATACAGACACCTGCCCCCTACCGCCCTATAACTCCGCACCCAAAGACAGAGTATAAAACCTGATCTCTTTCTGTAACTATGCCCCGAATTCTGTACCTAAGCTATGTAACTACCACAGCCTTGTAACTACCCCTTTAAAAGTCCTATATTGATCCCTTTAGTCTGTATTTTCCTACCCTAAATTCTAACTACCTGAACGATCCTTCATTTCACGTCGTAACTTTCCCTCCCTCCCTACAAAAAGACAAACCTCCTGCATCTTATGATTGAATGGCAATTTCAAATTAAATACACATAAACAGCTTAAACCAGTACCAAACTACCATCCTGAAAGAACTACCCAGTTTTGGCCAAATATCTGAAGACCCTTACATTTACTTTCCTCAGCACACAGCTCACTGAATGGAGACAGGAACTCATTGCATGGAGTTTCAGAGGAGCAGTTAGTTGAACGGAACAATTTCAACAGAAATGTCTCATTTGTCCACAAGGCTTTGTGTAGATGGCCAATATCGCCTGGCTATGTGTGTAGCCACAGAATAAAAGAGGTATGTAAACAGAATGTAAATACTGGAGTTCAGTATGCACTGAAAAGAGAAAGTGAAAAAAGAGTGAATAATTGAGAGGATAATCAAATAATGTGGTGGTCAGAATTTGTTTTGATAATCTTCCACAACCCAAAGGAGTGTTTTCAACTCATACTAAGTAAATATGTAAAAGAACAGATAAATGGATTCAAGTATAAAATCACTTAAACCAATTGCAGCAGGTCATTTTTCAATCTCAGTGAGATGTGTGCTGATTGGATCTGACAACCTCCCCTTTGGGATTAAGCATGAGGTTGAGGCCTTTGATTGGCTGCAGGTTTGACAGTCACCCTGTATGTAAAATCATCACTCTGTGTTCTCTGTGTGGTTAATTATTAAGTAATAAACATGTTTATGTGCTAAAGAATTCTCCGTCAGTGAAACAATTTCAGTTACGTCACAATCCTTGAATTTGGGATTTTCTTTTTAGGTAGAGCAATACTACATTTTATATATATATATATATACATATACACACACACACACACACACACACACACACACACACAACAAGGACAAATGTACATAGAAATTATTTATTTGTAATGTAAGGCGCCCTTTGGTCATATGAATTCCAACCAGATTAAGACATCACTGGGATATTCAAATCAATTTTTCAGAGCACGCTGGCCCTTTATCATTCATTATTGCTTTTCTTTTGAGTAACGTGCATCAAGATGACAAGAAACATTCAAAGGTTTGATGTAAAAAATAAACAATGCCTTTCAAGTGGGTGTAAACACCAAGTAAAATGTTGAGAATTTCATAGTGCATTCAGAATCCCATAAGGGCATGATTTACCAACCTACCAAAGAGAGTGCAAAGTTACTAGTAATTAAGTAAATTAATATCTACTTAAAAATGTTTGCAAAGAAAAATTCACAAATGTTCATAACAGCATGAGAAAAAGAGAGAATCAAAAGAAAACATTCAAGATAGCTTGAACAATAACTGGATACAGGAAATTCAGGGAATCCAGGAAAACGGCCATTACCTTGACAACATCAACCAAGAACAGCTCTCATACTGATGAAGCTGTTAATTATTTTTGGTCACTTTATGGCCAAGCAGAGCAAGAGTTTTTATGAGCATGTATCAAACAGCCAAGGTTATGTTCAGCTGCAAAAGCTGTTTGTTACGATGTGTGTGGACAAGATGGCTTTCAAGCATAGATCAAGTGCTGACTGCACTCATCCCAGCAGAGCAATTCATGTTGCTTGAACCACAGCGAGATCTCTCTCTGAGCACTTTCAACTGAATCACTGCCATGGATGACATTCCTGCACAACAAGAAAATGTTACAATTGAACAAGTGTTTAGAGGTAAATCGATTTTACCAATACCTAATATGGTGGAAAAGGCTGATAACCAATGTTAATACATTTTCTTAAACTTTTTTACTATGACAGGCATAGACATAGGCTACAAGAGTCCAAAATTAATAAAATCCCAAATGCAGTTTATTGTGCATCCAGAAAAAAATAATAATAAAAAGATTTGGTGCATAATGCAGGACTTAACTATACATAAGCCCGAAGTACACTGGGAACTCATTTTAAAATGAAAGAGACATAGCTTCTTAACAATGCTCTTTATTTTGTATTTATGAAATTAAGCTTTTTATAACCTATAGATTCACTAGATAAAGGGATTTGTATATATATCATAAATATATTTATATTTCACAAGATGAGGTTTAATAAGGAATAAGGTTTATTATTATAAGTTTGAGACACAATGTGCTGACGGCACGTTTCCTTAGTCGCATTTTTCTTTGCATGCTCTTGCTTCAATTTAGAACACTTGATTAGCTAATAAAAATAACAAAATATTTTTATGCTAATTTCAATGCATATGAATGAATATTGTCAATTATGAAAGATTTAGATTCAGCAAATCATTTTTTTCGATTAATTGTGCAACCATTCAATCAACATTAAACTGTATCAATACAATGGATAAATAATTAATCCAACACAACAAAATTGTGCTTACCAAACTATCAACTCACACCCATATCCCTATATAAGCAAAAGATAAGCAATGTACAATAGGCAAAGTATACAATTTCTTAAGTGGTACATACACAATGGATGTTTCTTATCATTATCTATATTTCTTACACAGCTTTTAGGAATGCTCTATTTTGTTTGGTCAATTGCAGCATTCTGCGGTCAAACATTTTGGTCTCACGACCGCTAAAATGAATTTTGACCATTGTTCCTGACAGCCAGTTTACAACACTGTTAGTTTCATTTTTTTCATAGCACTCTGCTCTCTCTTCTCACAACTAATTTAAACTCAGATCGGTATTTCATATCAATTTATTTATCAGTTTGTTAGCGCTGCTTTACGTTGGGGTCCCAATCACCCTGTCTGGGTTTATTTTGCGATAATGACCGGCAGACTGTTGAAATATGTGTAAGGGATAACATATAAACACACACACACACACACACCAACCTGCCCACTTCCACGCAGTAATCTCCTCTGATAGTCCCAGGGAGAGAGTCTGCTGGGTTTGTCTCTCCAAGCATCTTTCTGGAGGTCTTCACCACATCCAGCCCCTGCCATACCTAATAAAACACACAAAGGCAAACACACAAGTATTGGTCACACACACACACACACACACACACACACACACACACACACACACAAGTATTGGACTGCATGGCATGCAACTACAAGCCTATAGATGTTAACATCACATTCACATTAGCATAAATGCAGAACTCTAGCCATTTTTTGGACCATTACGGAGTAAATGCTGTCATGTGTGACCCTTTACCATAGCAACGATAGGTCCAGAGCTCATGTATTTGACCAAGCCACTGTAGAAAGGTTTCTCCCTCAGGTCCCAGTAGTGCTGTCTGAGCTGCTCCTCAGATGCCTACACACAAATAAATAAAACAGAGTCAACAAACATATGCGTAAAGTGACCAAACAACACTATTCCCATTGTTTTCAAGGAATTGTGTATTTTCTCTACCTGAGACTAAAGCAAAAGGTAACTTACTAGCCACTGACACATTCCGTCAGTGTAAGACTAATACACGGAGAGCTGTTTTTCAATGCTCCAGTCATGCTCTCACCTGCAGAAGCTTCATGCCAACCAGTTTGAAGCCTTTGCGTTCAAAGCGGCGGATGATCTCGCCCACCAGTCTGCGCTGAACACCGTCCGGCTTCACTGCAATGAACGTGCGCTCATTCACACCAGTCCATCCTGGAATAAACAAACAGAACAATAACCCTTTTCTTTTGGCTCTGAAAACTATGAAGCTGCGCTTTACACATTTGTTTATAAAGGTAGTTTTGCACACACCAATTAATAAGCAAAAACACCCTAATCTAACCGGTACAATTTATCGTGTGGTATGCAGGGCCGTACCTAATGGGGTGAAAGGGGGTAACGATTCTAGGGGCCCACAGGTCCAAGGGGCCCCATAACAAATTTTAAACTGTATATTTTAATATGAAAGGGGCCCAGAGCAATATACACTCAGGGGACCCTGTTTTTATGTAAATGTTATTTAAAATTAAATAATAACACTTTTTACAAAATGAACACACAAAAAAGGAAAGAATCATAAACAGATAAAAGCTATTAAAGTTTAAGACCAAAATGCCCTTTACTATCCAATTAATGCCGAAGCAATAAACATCTTAGTCCACCTATCATCTGTTTAGGTTACAAAAATAACCAGCGCTAACTGAGAATGAATGTTTAAGCGTTTAATATTTATTGGTGTTCGGATTACAATTTCCCCATAAATCATATAATCCTCTATAATATTGCTGTAATCTCAGTCTGTTCGAGGTCCCTTCACGTTGGTGTCCATGTGAATGATTAAAGGGTTCCGTCTAAGGAGCTGCTGTCATTCTGTATACCAGATCCGATCATCCGAGCGTGTTTTGCCGCCAAATCCGCGTGTTCTTTTTGGTCGGACAGTGACCGTTTTGAATGCATAATTATCATGAGCGCAACCGTCTAGCGCAGCACAGCACACCAACTGGCCAATCACGGGTGAGCATGACGCAGGCAAACGTTCAAGAGCCAATCACAGGAACGCAAACTGCACCATTAATACGATCAAGAATACTATGTAGCAAATGAACATGCAAATGATGCAATTTATTCATTCATTTTATATGATAAATCTTTGAGGTTGGGAACGACAACAAATGCCTGCTCATTAACACAGTCGTTGGTCGATTAGGACTCAAGACATTTACTGGCGGTAACCTACATAGGAAAGACAAATGACGTAAACGGTCAAGCTAAAGGTTTGTATTAATGTCGCTACTTCGTTCGCTTTGGTCCTAAAGGTAATACCGAAAAGCATGGCCATTATCTGCGTTCATGCATGTCTAGCGCAGTGACTCATGGATTATATGGATTTTCAGCTTTGCAAACAATTATTGTATGGACCCGCCGACAACAGGAATGTTTGAGTCATTCTATTACTTTAATGCAAATGAGCAAAAACACAACTATAACGACGTTTACGGCGCTACTTACCGGTCTTGAAAACGTTCGCAAATATCGCTAAGAAAAGTATTATCATCTTGAACTGCAAGGAGCCCGGGCTGTATCTCAAGAGATTTCGGGAGATGGAGGAGAAGCGTGCTCGCGCCGATAAGTGTCTCTAGGTGACTTGCGCGTGCGTGTTTCATACCTATACTGCATGTGCATAGAAATAGGAAAAAGCATGTGCGCACTACCACAAATGATATTCTCTATTTGGGTGAATCTTACGAAAAAATTGTCCAGTTCACATTTCACCACAAACATTTTTTTATTTTATTTTGCATTCAAAAATTACGCTTATTTTTTGGACCATAAAGACCTCCTGTATTACAGTAAAAATGCAATGAAAATAAAACGTATAAACTAAAAGCGTAAATAAAGGCAGCACAACAACCATGATGTATAAATACCTGACAGTATTGAGAGAATGCTGAAGTTTCCAAATGAGATATTTTTGCATTGCAGTAATGAGATTTAGGGGGTGCTTAATTGTCATTAAAAGGATAGTTCAGACAAAAATGAAAATGTTCTAATTTATTCACCACCACGCCATCCCAGATACTCTATATTGCCAAAAGTATTCGCTCACCCATCCAAATAATTGAATTCAGGTGTTCCAATCACTTCCATGGCCACAGGTGTATAAAATGAAGCACCTAGGCATGCAGACTGCTTCTACAAACATTTGTGAAAGAATGGGCCGCTCTCAGGAGCTCAGTGAATTCCAGCGTGGTACTGTGATAGGATGCCACCTGTGCAACAAGTCCAGTCGTGAAATTTCCTTGCTACTAAATATTCCACAGTCAACTGTCAGTGGTATTATAACAAAGTGGAAGCGATTGGGAATGACAGCAACTCAGCCACGAAGTGGTAGGCCACGTAAAATGACAGAGTATGCTGAGGCGCATAGTGCGCAGAGGTCGCCAACTTTCTGCAGAGTCAATCGCTACAGACCTCAAAAGTTCATGTGGCCTTGAGGTTAGCTCAAGAACAGTGCGTAGAGAGCTTCATGGAATGTGTTTCCATGGCCGAGCAGCTGCATCCAAGCCATACATCACCAAGTGCAATGCAAAGCGTCGGATGCAGTGGTGTAAAGCACGCCGCCACTGGACTCTAGAGCAGTGGAGACGCGTTCTCTGGAGTGACGAATCACACTTCTCCATCTCGCAATCTGATGGACGAGTCTGGTTTGGTGGTTGCCAGGAGAACGGTACTTGTCTGACTGCATTGTGCCAACTGTGAAGTTTGGTGGAGGGGGGATTATGGTGTGGGGTTGTTTTTCAGGAGCTGGGCTTGGCCCCTTAGTTCCAGTGAAAAGAACTCTGAATGCTTCAGCATACCAAGAGATTTTGGACAATTCCATGCTCCCAACTTTGTGGGAACAGTTTGGGGATGGCCCCTTCCTGTTCCAACATGACTGCGCACCAGTGCACAAAGCAAGGTCCATAAAGACATGGATGAGCGAGTTTGGTGTGGAAGAACTTGACTGGCCTGCACAGAGTCCTGACCTCAACCCGATAGAGCACCTTTGAGATGAATTAGAGCGAAGACTGCGAGCCAGGCCTTCTTGTCCAACATCAGTGTCTGACCTCACAAATGCGCTTCTAGAAGAATGGTTAAAAATTCCCATAAACACACTCCTAAACCTTGTGGAAAGCCTTCCCAGAAGAGTTGAAGCTGTTATAGCTGCAAAGGGTGGGCCGACGTCATATTAAACCCTATGGATTAAGAATGGGATGTCACTTAAATTCATATGCGTCTAAAGGCAGATGAGCGAATACTTTTGGCAATATAGTGTATGTATGACTTTCTTTCTCTGCAGAGCACAAAGATTTTTAGAAGAATATTTCAGCTTTGTATGTCCATACAACGCAAGTGAATGTGAACAGAACTCTGAAGCTCCAAATACAACATTAAGGCAGCGTAAAAGTAATCCATATGAATCCAGTGGTAACATCCACGTCTTCAGAAGTGATATGTGGGTGATAAACAGATCAATATTTAAATAAAATCTGACTGAATGTGAAAGTCACGTCTACACCAGAATGTGGAAGTGAAAGTGTAGATTTACAGTAATATATATATATATATATAGACTTAAATATTGATCTGTTTCTCACCCACACCTATCATATAATTTCAGAAAACATGGATTTAACCACTGGAGTCTTATGGATTTCTTTTATGCTGCCTATATGTCCATTTTGGACCTTCAAAAATTCTGGCCACCATTCACTTGCATTGTATGGACCTACAGAGCTGAAATATTCTTCTAAAATTTTTAATTTGTGTTCTGAAGAAAGTCATACACATCTAAGTTGGAGTGAGGGCAAGTAAATAATGAGAGAATTTTCATTTTTGGGTGAACTATCCCTTTAAAATAATGTCACACAGCCAAAACAAATAAGTACAAATATATTAATGGTCCTAAAATGGCCCTCTCATTTACTTGTTACTCATTTGTTTCTTACTGATTCTGACATGAAATAAGACCTGGACATGTTCTTGGAAGGTTTTATGAGATTTCCTGATTTCACCACTTTAGTAAACATTTATTTATCAAAAAACAACTAAAAACCTGTGGATGAGACATTTAGGGCTCTTTTTTCTTAAGTGTGCAAAGTGCAGCGCTATGCAACGACTGTGTGCGCTACATCTAATTCGAAGCACAATTTCCATGCCAGTGCAAAGCACAATGGGGCATGGGTGGGAGTATTTGCCCCATCTATGGGTGTATGTGCACAAACTGTGGGTGTATTTTATATTAATGAAGCTGCACAAAACGCAATTTGCTATTTTCCTGAAGAATAGGTCATTGCGCCAAGACATTTCAGGACTACATCACTTTTCAGTTCCACCAGCAAGTGGTAATAAAGTTCATGTCCAAACTCTGAAAATATAGTGAAACATCAAATAATGTCCCTGACATACATTAAAAGCCATTTTATGAAATAAATATTTATGATATTTGTGTTAAACTATCTATAGGTCAATGTTTATTTTTCAATTATTATTATTATGTGTATATTCACAATTGTATTTATCTCATTTGTATTGGTGTTGTAGAGTGATTTTACACAGATAATGCACAAAAGAATGTGTCCATATTTCTATTCTTCTAATTCATTACAAACAGTCCATTTACACTACCAGCTTCTTATGAATGTGTTGTCTTTGTTTATATCACTGGTGCTTGACAGATAAGGGACTATATAATAGGATGCAGATGCTGCAATAACCAGAGAAGATCCTCTCAATTTAATTGCACTTGTCCCAGCCCATTAACACATTGTGCAAGAAATTTCACCAAACTCACTTGGGCCCAGACATAGCGCATGTTCGCAAGAAAATACCAAAATTCATGGCCATGCCCATTGACTTGCGCTAATGACTTAAAGCATAATGCTGCGCTTAGCACTCTTAAAATAGGGCCCTTAAGAGCCCTTTTTAATAAAAACTCAAACTGATTCTAGACTCCTATTAAATAACAGTGTTAGAACAAAATCAGTTCACCCATTTTTTTTAATCTCAGATATTCAATTGTTGCACATCATGCAAATTACATTATACATTTAACTCACATAATGTAAATAATATTACACAGATATTTTATCTTTTTTGACCAAATAAAAATAAAAACAGTCTTTCCATAGAGGGTTGTCCTTTCGGGTTTGGTCACCTGTCCAAATGTGCTACAAGAGCCTCCTATGAGATCTTCTCCCCCTCATTAGCCACAAAGTTTAGGAAAACAAGACAATATTTTGTTCTCACAAAACATTCCATTAAATACAAACCAATGATTATTGCGAGCAGGAGTGTCCTAATAAAAGGGAACAGGAGGGAGGGCTCCCATCAAGACCACTAAAACAGATCTCGCAACTCTTCCCCATGATCTTTCCCCTTGAACTGAACCTTTGCATCAGACAGGTGTACCCTCCTGTTTCTTCTTCTCTTCCTGACTCCTGAAATACTCATTACTGAGCAGCACATCCCGTTTCAATGGAAGAGAGGGCTCTGGAATAGTGCTCACATCCAGACCCAGCTGTTTTGCTTGCTGGGCCAGGATCATAGCACGCAGGAGGGGCGGGTATCTTGCATAACGGACAGGGGGTTCAGGGACCGGTTCACAACATTTAAAGGCCTCTTCCTCATGTTTGGGCACCAGACGCCAGTCATGATACATCACCTTATCCACCTCACGTTCTGTGATCTCCTCTTTACCTGAACGACACATCCATACAATGTGTCACAGTTTGCTGCACTTATTTATTAACTTGTTTATTTTGTAAATTTACGAGTAAAATTTATCTGAGACAGACAACATACATCATACATTTGCAGTCACTCAAATGTGACTGCAAATAACAGAACTGAACCATTGTAAAATACTAGGTCCTGAATATTTGCTCAAGTTCTGCAGTGAACTGTTCTGAACTAAATCTTCCATGAATACGGTATATGCAATACTGATAACAGTACTGTCACAGCTCCTCCACTAGAGGTCAGTATATTGAAGTACGACTTAAAAAATGTGTCTTACCTCTAAATGTTAGAAAGCCCCATGCTTTCCCATGATCCATGTTCTAAAGGAGAAAATATCAGAGTCTGAGCTCACACATAGTCTTATAAACATTTACAGAAATTATTATTTTTTTATGGAGTAAATCATCATAATCTGATGATGCAAAAGACAAACACAAATACAGAACTTACCTCTGCTGTATAATCAACCTTGACTTTTGTTATTTTCCAATAGCACGGCTCTGTATGCTCATCCAGCCATGACTTGCGTGTGAAGAGCCGACCCACGCCAAACATGCGCATGCCAGCTAGTAATGTAAAGAGCCGTGTCTCTCTTTTCACATCTTGCCAAGCCAGCACTGGCAGCTTTTTACCACTGAAGGGACGCATCATTGTGTCGTAGTCCAATGCATAGCGTTGAGAATCCTGTGGCCGATTCTTCAGCTCCCGGTAGGCCCGGATTTTCCGTGCCATCTCGGCTATGAGCCTCAGGCGCTTTTTCTTTACCATGTTGCCTGAATGACAGGTGAAAAAATAAGAAAATGATGCAAATCTGCAAACCAGGGCTCAACATTAAGCATTGTGCAATAGACCACGGTGTTGAAACCAGTTGATGGGAATTCTGCCGATTTAAACTTGTGTCAACAAAGTGAAGTTTGGTCAAAACTGCTAATCTTGTTATAGTCTTGGAAGCATTAGTATAAATGGGTAGAAAATTACAAACCAATCAGTAATGTTTTGCATCATATGACATAAGAAAACGTTCCAGAAAATGTACACTCACTGGGCACTTTATTAGGAACACTATACTAATACCGAGTAGGGCCTCCCTTTGCTCTAAATAAACAGCTTCAATTCTTTGTGGCATGGATTCCACAAGATGTTGGAAACATTCTTTTGAGATTCTGGTCCATGTTGACATGATTGCATCACACAATTTCTGCAGATTAGTCAACTGCATATTCACGCCGCGAATATCCCGTTCTACCACATCCCACAGGAGTTCAGTTCCGGTGACTGGGAAGGCTACTGAAGAACAGTGAACTAATTGTCATGTTCATGAAGCCAGTTTGAGATGACTTCTGCTTTGTGATATGGTGCATTATCATGCTGGAAGTACGCATTAGAAGATGGGTAAATTGTGGCCATGAAGGGATGCACATGGTAAGCAACAATCCTCAAATAGGTTGTGGCATTCAGGCAATGATTGACTGGTATTAACGGGCCCAAAGCATGCCAAGAAAACATTCCCCACACCATTACACCACCGCCACAAGCCTGGGCTGCATTTCACAAAAGCATTGCAAGCTTAAGTTAATCGTAGAGACCACTGGTGCCAATAATGAAGCCCTATAATAAGAAAACTGGTAAATACACAAACACACACACAAAAAAACGCACCCCTCACCCCCCCCCCCCCCCCCCAAATTCTACGCCAGTATTCCTAATATATCAACAATATCATCATGTGCAAATAAATTACTAAAATTTGATGATTAAAAAGAAATCAGAAGAAACTGCTATCTACCATTTAAAATACAATATTATTTTATAGATTATTTTTTACAGAGTTAAAGTTTTGAGTGAAAATGAGTAAATATAGTGCTAAATAAGAGTTTTCATTTTTTTTTTTTTTTTTTTTTTTTGCAATTTTGTGTATGTTATTTACTATATTAAATTGTGTGATATATATCGGCATTGTATCAGCCATTAAAAAACTCATTTCAGTCGATCACTAATATTAGTAGAGGACAGAACTGCAGTAAAGTTGTTGCTGATTACATCCTCTGATGACAATGCAGATGACAAAACCGCTGTCAGGTCAACGTTGTTACTCTGGCTACACGCTTATGTTAATGTAAGGAAAAATAAACTAACAAATAAATAAATAAACAAGCACTTAGTACAACTGATCAGATAGAC